>NC_058131.1:5866795-5907827 GCF_016433145.1 Gracilinanus agilis | reverse complement strand
GGGGGGGGGGGTTGAAGGGGAAAGGAGGAGCATGAATCATGTAACCATGTTAAAAATGAATATTAATAAATGTAAAAAAAAAATAAATAAAAAATAAATAAAAAATAAATTAAAAAAATGAAAAAGATGGAACAAAAGAAAAAAAAAAGAATGATTGCTATAAAACATTGCATATTTGGGGTTGACAATTTAAACACATAACAATTTTTTGTTACTTTAAACCTATTATCTTTCCAAAAGAGAACTGAGTATGGCTTCCCATTTAGAAAAAGAATCATACCAAAACATCTTCTTAGCTACTTAATAAATAAGAATGACATTGAACTCTATAAAATCATTAAAAAGCCATGAAATAACTTCTCTATTTAATGGAATCTTTCTCCGATGTCATAAAAATATCACGTGTACTTGCTAAATGTAAAATTCTTAATGTCTGGCAAGGAAAGATGGAGACTGAATGTTTTAATCCTGAACTAAAAATTAAATTTAATAAATTAAGGAAGGTGAAATTTACAAATATCGCAATCTCCTCAAGAAAAGATATATCAATCAAACCCGGCCTCAGCCACTTCCCAGCTGTGTGACCCTGGGCAAGTCACTTGACCCCCATTGCCCACCCTTACCAATCTTCCACCTATGAGACAATACACCAAAGTACAAGGGTTTAAAAAAAAAGCAAAAAAAAAAAAAAAAGAAAGAAAGAAAAGAAAAGATATATCAAGGTGAAAGCTGTGTATGTTAAGAGACTTGTTAGCATCCTAAAATCAAAAGTTCAATTTGAAGAGCATATAAAATGCAGATTGAAACTTACCATTCTTCACTTTATTTTCTCATTGAACTTTTCTCTAGTGTAAGTAATTTGTACCTTGTTTCACGATATAATGAATAGAAAAATATGTATTATATGATAATATATGTACCTATTAGATAACATTACCTGCCTTCTTGGGAAGAGGGAAAGAGTCAGAAGGAGAGGGAAGAATGAGATATAGATTTTTTTGACATAGCTAATGTGAGAATTTTTCTTGAATAAGGATATTTATCATAATTTATTACATATTTATAATATTATTATATATTATGTTATGTTATATAAGAGAAAGATAAATGGAACTCAAAAATGCAATTAACATGTATTCAATACTAATATATATATAGACATACATGTATTTGTATGTGTGTATTTCAGATTTCTAAAACAGAATATAACATTTCCAAACAAAAATCCATTTAATATTAAGCATAGCATGTCACTCCAAATTAGCTATAAAAAGTTTATCATATCTCTCTTTAAGAAGGAGAAGGTGTGTTGATAGACTTTTTCAGAGCACTCAATCACAGAAATACTTTTTAGAAAAAGCAAGTGTCACTTTATCGACCAATAAAAGCTAACAACAGTTGCAGTATTGTATAGGCTAAATATGAACAAAAGTTGCTACTCCAGATGAAACCTATTAGGTGGTATGATCCTCATTTTTCTAATGGGAATGAGATTCAGAGAAGTTATGTTCCCATGGCCAGCCATCTGGGAAGCATCTCCCGCCTCTTGGAATCTGCCTACTTTTAGTTTGGTTTTTATAGAATATCCAGTTGCCTTTAGCCTCTTGCCACTTCATGGAGGGATTGTGTTCAAGCCCTGAGTCTCATATGAGATGGTCTGGAATGATGGTATAACAACTTGTTCATGAGATTCTTAAGTATCAATTCTACATCCAACATCACCATGGATGTCTGACTCGGAACTATTTCAGATAGATTCAAATTCTATGTCAATAAAGTCTTGGAAAATGTAGGTACATATGTAGCAATATTATGGCTGTTTTTTATCTTGTTAAGGATAGATGAAGATCATCTTACTGGGTTTGTGTATGTCACACACACACACACACACACACACACATATCCAAATACTCTTCCTACACTTGGATAGCTCCCAAATCTCTGTCCAAACTGTCTTGTCTTCTCCTTTCATACTCTTTCATTTGATGAGCTCATCAGTTCCCATGAATTCAATTATTATCTTTATGAAGATGGTTCTCAGATCTGCCTTTCTAGCTCTAACCTCTCTTCTAAACCCCAGATTCTCATCTCCAAGTACTTATTTACTTATTTGACACTCTAACTAGATGTCCTGCAGACATTCTGAACTCCAGATATCCAGAAAATGAAATCTACCAACTTTCCCACAGACCCCCTACCCTATCTCCCTAACATACAGGATATCACCTTCCTCCCAGGCATCCAGGTTCTCAACTTTGATTCCCCATTCTCTCTAAACAACATCACCCACCCTTGCTCTGGTGTCTAATCTGTTTCCAAGTCTTACTGAGTCTACCTTTTGCATATATATATATGCAATTATATGCAATTATTCAACCCAAAACACCCTATTCAATAAACTCTAGGAGTCATCTACTGGCTACAGGATCAAATATAAAGTCCTCTTTTTAGTTTTAAAGTCCTTTACAGTCTTTTCTACTTCCTACCTTTCTGCTCTTCATACGCCTTACCCCTCCCTGCTTTCTCTGCCATCCAGTGACTCTGGTATTCTTGCTATCACTCCACCAAGATTCCATCTCCTGACTTTGTGTCTTTGTCCTAGCTGTCCTCCATGCCTGGAATGTTTTCCCTCTTTGTTTTTTTCCAACTAGCTTCCATGGCTAAAATTTACCTCCTGCAAGAAGAAGTCTTTCTGGGTTCTCCTTAGTTTCAGTGCCTTGCCTCTACGCACACTCTTAGACCGAGCTCCCTGAGGGCAGGGACTCTTTTTGTCTTTCTTTGTATCCCCAGTGATTATTAGTATGGGTTCTAGCACACAGTAGGTACTTTATAAATGCTTCTTGTCTTGAGTTTATAAATTAGGCTACTTTGTAGCTATATTAGAAAGGAAAGGACCAGTAGAGAGCTGTTTCATAAGTCATAGGGAAATAACACTGAGAAAGATTTCTTAGGAAATAATATAAAATGCTTCCAAAAGCCTATGGTGTATGAGGTCTAGAAAAAGGAATACTGGGTTTATCATCTAAGAGGTCATTAAAGGGGATATCTAAGTGGCTACAGAGCCAGACCTCGAGACAGGAGGTTCTGGATTCAAATCTATCTCATACACTTCTTAGATATGTGACCCTGGCCCAGTTACACAACTCCCATTGCTTATCCCTTTTCACTCTTCTTAGAATCAATAGATAGTACATTGAAGGTAAGGGTTTTTCGAAGTCATTAGAGCCTTGAAGGGAGCAATGTCAGCCAAGCAACAGGAAGAATTTATGATGGAAACCAACTGCAAAAAAAAGAGGATAGTAAGGAAATGGAAACAATGAGGATTGCCCACTTGTTCTAGATGTGAAAGAGAGGATGGAGAACCCCAGCTGCTAGCCTTTCCAGTTCTGTACAGTGCGAGGATATGGATCTGTCATTTCACTGGTATAGGGAACTCCTAGGGCATATGAGGTGTAGTACCTCTGGTGTGGGGATTTGCTAAGCCCTCCTGAGAGCTGTTTTCCCCTTCGGGTTCCACCTGTGGTAGAGCCTTTTGAGCTAATATTGGTCTGATTAGCCACAGACAGAAACACTGTACATTGATGCCAACATATCAAGGTTATTTTGGTCCTCTTTAAGTACAAAGTAGAACAAGGACAGGGAACTCTTGCACAAGGAAACTCTCTCTACCAATGAAGATAGGTATATTCTCTTATCTGTACTGTTGGGTTGTTACCTAAAGCTCTGAGAGGTCATACGACTTTCCCATGATCATATACCGGTATGTTTAGAGGCAAGACTTGAACTCATGTCTTCCTGGCTCCAAGGCCAACTCTCTATTAGTCACAACTGCATCTGTTCCAATGCTGGGACCATATTAGCCAAAACTAGTGAAAAGAGTGTGCTCATTTATTTTCCTGTGGCTTCATTCGCCATCCCTGTAATTTTCCCGAACAAAAGAACTTTCTCTGATCAACAATCCCTTCTCTGTGTTGAGAGAAAAAACTGTCTTCACATTAGTATATATTTGTATCTACATCGCCAGCAGTTAGCACTGTGCTAAATACAGAGTAAGCCTTTCATAATAGCTTTTTCATTCACGTATAGACTTCAAGCAAGAAAGGATCAAAGAAGCCATCCAGTCTAACCTTGTAATTTTACATGTATAGATTAATATTTTGCCTTGCAGGTCTGGCATGATAAAGAAAGAGAAGGATGCCAGAGCCTCTTGAGCCTTCCTGTAGGCAGGTACAAAAGAGCCAAGAGATCAGGAAAGGTCAGAGCTTCCAAATACAAAGAGGATAGCGAGTGGAATAGAGTCCCACGGGAAATGGGAATGAATGAGATCAAGGGCTCCTGGGGTGAGAGGTAAATCTTAGTAAGGTAGAAAGCCACCTCATTATGTGAGGCTGGTTTGGGGGAAGGAGGAAAGAAGGAAAAGAAGGGTGATAATACAGATGTTTAGGAATGAATAGAAAGCTTGAATGCTTGACTTGTAGAACTGGTCTTATTCTGTTCCACTAAACTTTATGTCCCCCCCACACACACACCATTACTGAGGGAGAACAAAGGTATAGCCCTTCTGCACTGTTGCCATGGGAGCACTATGACTCTCTTAGCAACAATCTTTCCTTCCCCAAAACCTGACAGCCCTGCCTCATACAGATGTCTTCCTCTAATTCCAGTCCAACTTGGGCTCATAATGTTTGAAGTGGGTCCAGAAAGTAGACTTTGAAGTTGGAATTTTCTGAGCCAAAGCACTGAGGCCCTTTCCTAGAGGATAAGGAAAATGAAAGCTGGATCCTGGAATATCTTCAAATGCCAGCCGAAAATTCAGTCCCTATCTCATTATCAACTTGTCAGTGAGGGAAGAGAAAAATAACGAGTCATGCTAAGTACTGGTCTCTGTGGCATGTGGATTGATTGAAATAACTAAGGAAATAAAATTTCAAGCTTCCAAGCATATCAATTTATTGGCATGATGTGTAGTTGCACAATAAATCGGGACTAGACCCCTCTGCTGTCACTGGACCCCAAATCCAGGGTTGGAGGAAAATACTTTTATGTATTAAAAGAAAATAATTAATGGGATATAACCCAGAATTAAGTAATTTGATTTCTAATTAGAGGAAATGCTAGGAACTTTCCAAGCTGAGAGTATCCACCTCACCCCATCTGTATTCAATCAAAGGAACAAGGAAGCAGTAACAAACTGGCCAGTATGGAGCCAGTTTTCAGATAACCTATATGAGTTGTTTGAGATGTATAAAACTCCCTGCGTCAGTCTTAGGATCTGACTGGGTTTCTGGTCAGTATAACCTAGGTGCTGAATTAGGCATTAAGCAAATTTTGCCTTTAAGCAATAGGTAGAAGTTATCCATCTTCCCAGGCATGCAGGGCTAGGCTCAAATAATGCAAAACGTTTTCTCATAATTAATATAATTGAATAAAGTTTTCTCACAAGACAGAAATCTGACTAGACCCACAATTAATAGAAAGAGAACTGAACTAGATCTAGAAATGAATTACAAAATGGAGCCAGTGTGGTTCAGTCAATTCTCCCAATTCCCACATCTCCCATCCAGCCCATGTCATCTAGATCATGACTTCTTTATCTATATCCAGATAACATTTCTTTTTTTAATTAACCTTAGAGCAAGAAAAATCAATCATGTTTGCCTTATGTGACTTTTTTTTCTTTCACTCAGAGCAAATATTCCCTAGCACTTTGCATTCCCAGATGGGAGGCTTGCAGTGACCAAAAGGTCATCATTAGTTTGTGGAAGGTTTTTTGAGCATTCTCATTAGAATATGGCTGCACACATTCTGATTAATGGAAGAAAATAAAGACAATTTTGGGAAGATGCTGTTATGTATTCAGGACTTGAGAATGTTTTTTTTTTCAGGCAAAAGAGATCGGAAGAAGGAATGGCTTTCCAGACAAACCATTCATGACGGAAGCCTTCCCAAGGCAAGATCATCATAGTACCAGCATCTAGGGTAAAAGTTCTTACCTGCAGTCTGTGAACTTTTTTTTTAATTTGATAATTATATTTAAATATAATCCATTTTCATCAATGTACTTTATTATATCCATTTCAAAACATTATTCTGAGAAGGGGTCTATAGGAAACTAGGTAGTACAATGGATAGAGCACTGGACTTGTAATCAAGAAGGCTCATCTTCCTGATTTCAAATCTGAAGTAGCTGTGTGACTGTGGGCAAGTCACTTAACTCTGTTTACCTCAGTTCCTCATCTATAGAATGAACTGGAGAAGGGAATGGCAAATCCCTCCAGCATCTTTGTCCAGAAAATGCCAAATATTAGAAAAAAAAAAGAAAATGCCAAATAGTGTCATGAAGAGTCAGACATGGCTGAAATGACTCAACAACAACCATAGACTTTACCAAACTGCCCAAATGGTGCATAACACAGAAAATCTTGTTAAAATATACATTGCTCTGCTTATGTTTTTAAGTCCTTCACATCCTGGCCTCATGCAGTTCTTTCAATCCCCCTCTCCTGTTCTGCAATCCAGCTAAACTGCCCTTTCCTCATTTCTTCAGACATAAACCTCCATTTCCCACCACCATTTGGGAACATTCATTTCCCTTTTTCTTTTGTTTGTTTTGTTTTGTTCATTCCATTTACAGTGCTATAATCATTGTGCCTATTGTTTTCTTGGCTCCCCAGATTGTTCTCTTTTCCTCTGTATTCATCACAACGGCCCCAGTAATCTTCCATTATTCACAGTCAGTAAGTCAAACTAGCATTATGTCTCCATATGTTTAGCCAGTCTTCAATCAGTGAATATCTACTTTCTCTGAGTAAGAATTGAAGGAATCCAGAGATACTGAGAAAGGATGAGACTGGAGAACATGGGGGACAACCAGTGAAAAGGTACAGAGATGAGACGACTGTTGCATATGAAGCATAGCAAGTGAGCCACTGTAACTGGACCTTAAAATATGGAGAGGGGTGTAAGGAATATATAAAGGGGCCGGGATGAGAGAAGCTTCAAATGCCCCCAAAAATGACTAAATATTTCATCCTGGTGGCAACTGGGAGCCACTGCTGCTTACTGAATAGGGAAGTAATATGGAAAGACTTGGGAAAATCATTTTGGCATCTGAGAGGATGGGGAATTTGAGTGTGCTCAGAGTATGAAGGAGAAAGCATTGCTTAAGCACTTAATATTGTGACAAACACTAGGCTAAGGGTGAAGGGATACATATAAAGAAATGAAGGCAGTCTGTCCTCAAGGAGCATAATCATATTCTAACAGCAGTGATTCCGAAAGTGGGCGCCACTGCCCCCTGGTGGGTGCTGCAGCGATCCAGGGAGGCGGTGATGGCCACAGGTGCATTTATCTTTCCTATTCATTGCTATCAAAATTTTTTTAAAAATTAATTTCCAGGGGGCTAAGGAATATTTCTTCTGGAAAGGGAGTGGTAGGCCAAAAATTTGGGAACCACTGCTCTAACAGGGAAGACATGCATTGAGAAGTGATTGCTGGGAACATTACAGGGATGAGGAGTAGAGACAGACAGCCCTGGATTGGCATATTCTCTCCAGGAGCAATGCCAGAATTGATTTGGTTACATTAATGGAACCAGTGGGATTGGGACTTCTAGGAGAGGGTACGTACAAGGTGGCAAGGCTTCCGGAGAGAAGACCAAGAAATGGGCTGAAGCATGACTGAAACTGGTCCTAGACATAGTTGGTGATTGAGGTCAAGAATCATGTTATATATAACATAATTACATATCTATGTTCCTATATATAAAATATGGTTTTTATATTATCTGTCTATATCTATATCTACTCTAAAAGTAGTGAGCAACTAAGGCAGCCAGTCATGCAATGTCCATTCCATCTGCATACACACTTAGGCACAAACATCTAAATTAAGTTGATACGTGAGAGACAGATAACAGATGTCCATAAAATGCTAGGTGAGTATATTAGTCTAGATCTACTATATTATCTTAGTCTAGATCTAGGCTTCCCTCTCTGGAGAGAGTGTCCAGGGGAGGAAACTTGCTCCTTCCATGCAGGTCCACAGGCAATCTGCCTCTTAGAGCCTTGGAGCATTGCTTAGGGCAGTGGCATCCAACTCAAATAGAAACCCACGGAGCCCTGCTGGCCCCATATTGCTGTGGTTTTCAAACGCAATGCTATCTATATTTTATTGCATTTGTACTTATTTTGCTCAACATTTCCCAGGCATGTTTTAACCTCATTCTGGCCAATGTTACAAGGGCATGGGACTCTTGCTTTCAGCTCCACACTTCAGACCTAGGGGACTGAGGAGAAAAGGGAGCTGTCCACAGTCTCGTGTACTGAAAGTATGAGTCTTAGATGGTGCTTGAATGTGAGTCTTCCTGACCCCTAGGCCACAACTCTACCCATCTTGCTTCCCTGCCTACATATAAACATGTGTCTATTCTGTTAGAAAGATAACTTTGGGGAGAGAAATTCAGCAAACCATTTCCCCAGGCTTCAATTTAGAAAACCCCCAATAAAGAAAATAAAGGATGTTGTGGCCTCAGCTGATATTCACAGCCTGTCTCCGTCTGGTGCCTGGGCATGTTATGGATTTGGAGGCCGGCTCTGCAGCCAAAGAGATATTATTGTTATTTGTGCAAATGTCAGTAAGATGGAGGTCTAGGTGCCTTCGGAGCCTGGGAATGAGAGAAGCTGTAAAAAGGAGGCGTTCCAGCCCATTAGGTCGCTCACAGAGGTGCTCCTACCTCAAAAGAACAGTTCTCAACAAATAGTGGCTCAATCAGCCTCTGGTGATGGGAACTTCATGCATCTATGTCAGGCTCTTAACTAGTGCTCACAGCAGAAGCACAATGTCCTGCCTTGGTCTCCTCTGACATTCTAGAAGGGTGTGAAAGGCAAATCCCTTCCAGAGCACAAGATCATGGAGCAGAGGTTGGAGAAACACTAGAATTAATGGGTCAGCCAACAAACTGTCATAAGCATCTATTCCATGCCAAGCACTATGTTTGAGAATCAAGTACAAAAAAGAAAGGAAGTCTCTGCTCTCAAGGAGTTTTCAGTCTAAGAGGGAAAGTTGACCCACAAAAGTAAGCTGGAAAAGAAGCAGGAGTAAAGGGCCCCTGGCATGGAAGGATGCCCCAGGCTCTCCAAAGGAGTGCTTCTGGGTAGGAAATAAGGAGATGGCTGGCCAGGGCTCACTCCTTCAATGGAGGCTTTGGAAGGAGCTCTTCACCAACCTTCCAATCAAAGGTCCCAGGGCAGAGGGTACTGATGAGGCACAAATACCAAGAGTGGTGCAATGCTGAAGGATGAGGAGCTTCCTGGAAAGCATGATAACACACCCATTCAATCCAACAAATACTTTTTAAGTGTCAGGCACTGAGCCCAGTGCTAGAAATTCAAAGCAAAACAGACAACAAATCCACGGGCAGAATCCTTACACTCCTGAAGGTTACCAGGTAACTTGTAACAAGGTAATAGGATACAAGGGGAAATAATATTAACTATATGGAAATAATATTAAATATATGTGTATGTATAGGCATACATACACATGTTTTGCATAAATATATGCAAAACACATACCAAACAGATAAGAGAAAAAGTGGTGGGGAAGGAAGGGGACCAAAAGTGAGGATGGGGAAAGCCTCATCCAGAAAATGACACTTGATTCAAGTCATGAAAAAAATCTAGGGATTCCATGAGTGGCAATGAAGGAGGAAAAGTATTTCAGATATGGAGAATAGCCAGGGCAAAGGGACTCAACAAGAACTGCTCTCTTCAAAGTCCCCAGTAATCTCTTCATTGCTGAACTCGGGGGACTTTTTTTTCCAATCTTCATCCTTCCTTACCTCTGTTGCCTTTGGCATGATTGGCCACTCTTTTTTGCCTTTATGCTTTCTTCTCTCTGAGATTTCATGACACCACTTACTCCTGGTCTTCTCTGACCAGTCTTCTTTGCTGGTTCTTCGTGCATATCCTGCCTACAAACTATTGGTATACCTCAAGGTTCTGTTCTAGGCCTTTCTCTATTCTCTCTTTACATTCAGCCTCAATAAATTCATTGGATTTAATTATCATCTCTATGTAGATGACTCCAGATATTCGTCCTCAATATCTCACTCTTTTGAATTCCAGTTTTTCATCATCAATAGCCTTTGGGACATTTCCCACTGAGTATCTTGCAAGTATCTCAGCTTCAACCTATTGATGAACAGGAATCTAAACTGAACTTAATATCTTACATTCTAAACCTTCCCTTTTTCTCATTGTGCCTTTTCTTATCAAGGATGCCACTATCCCCTGTGGCAAAATTGGGGCACTGATGCATTGCTGGTGGAATTGTGAACAAATCAACTATTCTGGAGAGTAATTTGGAACTATGCCAAAAGTTTATAAAAGAATGCACTCCCCTTGATCCAATAATAGCACTACTAGGTCTGTATCCCAAAGAACTCAAAAAAATTGGAAAGGACCTGCTCATACAAAAATATTTCTAGGTGCTCTTTTTGTGGTGACAAGGAATTGGAACCTAAAGGGATGAGCCCCTATTGGGAATGGCTAAACACATTGTGGTACATGATGGTGATGAAATATTATTGTATTATAAGGAATGATGAACAGGATGATTTTAGAAAGAGCTTGAAAGACCTACCTGAACTGAGGCAGAGTAAAATGAGCAGAACCAGGAGAACATTGTATACAGTAACAGCAATATTGTGCAATGACCAAATGTGATAGACTTATCTACTATCAACAGTATAATGATCCAGAAAAAATCAGGGATTTATGACAAAGTATACTATCCACCTCCAGAGAAAGAACTGTTGGAGTAGGAATGTAGATGAAAGCATGAGATTTTTCATTCATTTATTTGGGCATATATATATATATATACATATATATATATATATATATATGTTTGGGGTTTTGGTTTTATAAGATTATTCACTTACAAAAATGAATAATATGGAAACATGCTTGGTGTGATTATACATGTATAACTCAGATTAAATAGCTTGCCAATTCTGGGAAGGGGAGGGAAGAAGGGAGGGAGACATATTGTATTATATAACTTCAGAAAACCCATGTGGAAACGTTAATTTTTTTTAAAAAGAAAATAAAAGAATGCTACCATCCTTCCAGGCACAGAGGTCCATGACCTCAGAGTGGACACCTCACTCTTCATCACCCAACATATTCACTCCATTGCCAAGTGTCACTGATACTACTTTCACAAAACCTCATTTATCTGTGCCCATCCTTCTACTCACCTGGCCCCCACCTTAGGTCACATCATCATATCATTCTCTTGGGCTATTACAATGACTTCTTAACTTGCTTCCAAAGGATCCTCCACAAAATCAGATTATTAAATCACAGACTGGACTAGATCATTCCTCTACTCAATAAGCTACATTGACTCAACTACAAGCTCTTCTGTTTGGTCCTCAAAGTTTGGCCCAACCTGACTCCACAATCCTTTTCTTGGATCATTACACAGTGCTCACATCCATGCTCTGAGGGTCCAGCTAGGTTGGCCTGTTGCTGTTCTTTGGACGTGCCCTTCCACCTCCTGGGGTCGTGTCTTTACATGGGGGTTTCCTACAACCAGACTGCACTCTTCCTTATTTCCACCCTCTAGGACCTTCGTTCAAAGTTCGGCTCCAGCTCATATGCTAAATGAGAAATTCTCTGATTCCCTGACCCCCAGTTGCCAGCCCCAGACCCCCAAATGATCTCTTATCGATTTAGAATCTATTTTGTATACATGCATAAGCATCTCTCAAGATACTGAGGCCACCTATTGAAGGTACCTAGCAGGGTCTTGAGGACTTAGAGCTAGGGTTCAGGTGAGAGGCTAAGGCTGGGAGTCAGTGGTGAAATGAACTATGGGAGCAGAGGAAATCATTGAGAAAATACTGACAGCTGCCAGGGCTTCCTCCTCTAAAATGCCCATATATGGATATATGAAATCTACATAAACATTTATAGGCATTTTTGTGTTTATGTATGTATCTATGTGTGCAATAAACAATCATACATAATTTAGTGTTGTGGTGGAGAGAGAGCGAGCCTTGGAACCAGGAAGATCTGAGTTCGAGTGTGGGGCCTCAAGTCCCCCACTGTCATGGCAAAGCTCCTCCATCTCTCATTGTCCTGGGCAGCTCCCCAGACCTAGAAGTTGCAGGGAAGGGCTCAAGTGACACTCTTAGAAGGAGAACCCTGCCAGCAGCTCCCAATACTAATGAAGCTGCAAGTCTAGATCCTAGGAGGGCAGCTGGGTGGTACAATGGATAGAGAACTGGATCTGAAGTCAGGAAAATGTGAGTTCAAATCCAGTATCAGACACTTCAGACCTGTGTGACCCTGGGCAAGACACGGCACCTTGTTTGCCTCAGTTTCCTCATTTGTAAAATGATCTGGAGAAGGAAATGACAAGCCGAGCCAGTATCTTTGCTGAGGAAATCCCAAGTGGAGTCTCAAAGACAGACACGACTGAACAGCAGCAATCCACTTCACGTCCCGTCCTCACAGCTTTCCACGTGTCTATATACGCACGTGTCGTCTCCCTGGAGAATGTGAACTCCTTGAGAACAAAGACTGTTTCGGTTTTTGTCTGCGTGTCTCCAGCACCTAATGCGATGGCCAGTCCGTGGCAAACACTTAATAAATGACTGTTGATTGATTGGGCAGGACCGATCTCCTCTCGGCCTGCTCAGCCAGGCTCAGGATGACTCTGGTCCACCTTGTCAGACTAGCTTTCTAATAACTGACCAAACACCAAACATTTATCAATCCCCCACCGTGTTCTCGGCGCTACGCCGATGCTGGGAATAGGAAGACAAAACCATGCAGTTCCTGCCTTCGATGCTCTTCCATTCTGTCCAGGGAAGTAACATTCCCATATGAGGAAACACAAGCTAGATGCAGATTATTCCAGGCAGCACTCGCTCCCCCTCTGAGCATACTAGATTTCAGACGGATTGGCCTACTAGAATTCTGTAAGATCAGGGCACCGTCTCTCACTTCCATGCATTTATCAAGGCTTTCCCACATACGTGAAATACTTTCTGTGCCTCGTAGCATCCTTAGCTTCCTTGTAGACTCCGCTCAGACGCAGCCTCCTGCCTGAGATCTCCCCAGATTCCTCCAGCAACCAGTCAGGTTTGTTCTCTGACCCTCAAAATATTCCTCTGCAAAAGGAGAGGATTGGACTAACCGGTCTGTAAGCTCCCTTCACGCATTTATATTCTGGGACTTGTTCAGAAATCAATGAAAGAAAAGAAATGAGGGGCAGCTGGGTAGCTCAGTGGATGGAGAGTCAGGCCTAGAGATGGGAGGCCCTGGGTTCAAATCTGGCCTCAGACACTTCCCAGCTGTGTGATCCTGGACAAGTCACTTGACCCCCATTGCCTACCCTTACCACTCTTCTGCCTTGGAGCCAATACACAGGATTGACTCCAAGATGGAAGGGGAGGGTTTAAAAAAAAGAAAGAAATGCATTAGCAAATTCAAGATTCATTATTGGGGTGACAAATGCATATCTGCTTGAATCCCCCCTTCCCAGCTTAGTTTGCAGCCCCTACTTAACGTTGTCCAGGACTGATGCACATGAAGTGATTTCTTTCTGGAGCTGACCATGGATGTGGGGATTGGCTGATGTCTGGAGGAAAACCATCAACTCCAAACCCAACTCTGCTTCTGCTAACTCGCTGCCTCTTCTCCAGGCTATCACTTCCTATTCCTAAACCTCAGTTTCTCCATTCATAACATGAGAAGTCTAAACTGAAGGATCTCTAAAGTCCTCAAGCTGCAACCCCCAAATACTCATTGATCTGAAGTCCCTCATTGACGTGTAACTGAAAATAAGTCCAAGCTTCTGCAGGGCAGGGCAGCCTTTTCAGAGCCTCTACTTGCCCCCTGTCCTGCTAAGCTAAATATTTTACCTAAAGTTAAACTCCTTAAGACTCAAGCTAGAGGTCTTCATTAGCTAATTAGCACTTGTTTATCCAATTGCCTTTTCTCTCACCAGTCTGGGAGATGAGCCAACAGATTGACTCTGTGGATCCTCTCAGTTCCGAAGTGCTAAGAAATCTGGCAAGAAGCTATCAGCAAAGAGGAAGTCCCAGTGTGGGAATTCCCTCCACCTGTCCACCTGTGGTGATTATGGCTTGTCTGTGCCTTAGCAGATGAAGTCTCAGAAGTTGCCTGGAGATGATGCAGAGTAAGTTACTTACCCAAGGTCACCCCGCCAGTGTGTAACAGATGGGATCGGAGCCAAAGTCCTCGTGATGTCAAGGCCTAGACTCCATCATTAATGTGTGCTGTTCCTGGGAACTCCATTGGAGGATGTCATCATAATTCTTTCTGGTCTATGAGACTGTTTAGTTCAATCCAGAGAATGTCTGAGCCCAAACCTGAAAGAACTCTAGATGCTGCAATTCAGATAAGATAAACGAGCTATCATTTCTATAGAGCTTTAAGGCTTGCAAAGAGTAAAGTTTGCAAAATATTATTTGCTTTGATCTTCATTACTACAAGGTTGATATAATTATTCTCGTTTTATAGATGAAGGAACTAATAGAGATAGAAATTAAGTGACTTACCCAGGGTCACACAACTACTAAGTAGCAGAGGTGATATTTTAGTTCAGCCCTTTCTCTGTTCAGCCCTCCATCCACCGTGACACCGAGCTGCCTCTAAGGAGGCCTCAGGTTTTTCCAGGACATGCCTTAGTTAGGATGTTTATCCAACAAACAAGAGTTTTGTTTGGAATTTTTCCTTCTGGAAGGTGACAAGCAAATTGGTTGCCAGGCAACCACTGGTATCTTGCAATCAAAAAAATATAAAAGCATAGCCTAGAAATTGGATAAATGCCAATAACAAACAGCAGACGGGCAGCACTGCTTAGGGGAATACAGGCTGGGCTTGGAGGGTGGAGACATCTCAGAGAATTATCAAATCACTTCTCTCTGAGCCTGAGTCTCCAATAGGGATGATGGTGATGCCTCTCTCTCTCTCTCTCTCTCTCTCTTTCTCTCTCTCTCTCTCTCTCTCTCTTTCTCTCTCTCTCTCTCTCTCTCGTGTTTTTGTGAGGGTCAAATGAGATCATGTAGGCAGAATCTTTTGCAAATCTGAAAGGATCAAGTACAATATCAGATATTTTGACTACTGAACAAATTTCTCTCCTCCCCACAAAGGGACGAGCTATTTTCCCAGAGTCCAAGACCACTGAATTTCTAATCTCATGGATGTGGGTAATTAATTCTTCTAATAATTCAAATTACAACTCACCCTTCTTGCCTGTCCATCATGGGCAACCCTTGTCTATTCCCTTTAATCATTTCATCAGAGAGGTTCCTTCCAACCTGCTCACTGTCACATCCTCTTGATAACCCTAAGATGCCGAAAGAGTCCACAGGTCAAGTATCCTTCACTCCAGCCGTGGCGCCAGGCCATCTGTTTCTCCAGTCCTACATTTATTTGATCACAACTCTACCATAATGTGTGACCAATGATTCCTGCCTTCCACAGGCTTCATCATCAGTCTCTGTGACTGATCCTCAATTCCAATAAATTGCAGGATATTTAGGTCTCCACGAGTGCAGATAATGAATATATGGTACCATATATTCAAATTCATAACTATGTAAAATATGGTACCTGGTTCCAGTCCAGCGGGAATATACAGTGTAAATTCAAATAATAAAATCACTTCTGGGGATTAATTATTCATAATGAAATGGAATTAATCGTGTAAGAAAAGGTCTTCTATACAGTTTTTAAATATTTGCTCTCATTCCTTACTTCTGAACTATACTTTTCATTATATCTCTTTGCCACCAAAGCCTATGAATGGCCACATTTTCACTGAGCATTAAAAGATACACTGATTTAATTTAGGAGGTCTTATTGAGTTCTTCAGAGAATTTCCCTCCTCGTCATCCTTCGCAACCAAGGTTAGTGTGTCAGGGGCTCTTGTTTTATCTTATTGCTAATATGTATCATGAGCACTACAGTAGAATATGTCCAAATGTCCCATTAAAGGATGTTTCTTATTGCTTTTAACATAAGGAGAAACAGTGTGGTGTAGGGGACAGAGTTTAGGACAAAGAATCGGGAAAACATGGAGAATGGAAGAAGGAAGGACAGGAACGGAGAAAAGCGTTGATGAAAAGAATTATAGCAATACTAAGAGATGAAGAAAAGTTGTAATACAGAAGTAGGAGGGAATGGAGAAGCTTTGGCAGTGTAATAATGTTGGTAGTTGGTGATATCCATGATAGGAAACTGGGTTAGATATTTAATTGGCTGTTTGTAAGTATCTCAGTTCCCTTTTGTGAAGGGAAGGCAAAGTGAGCCTTCCTTTGCTGAGCCAGCGCAAATAAGCCTTGGAGATTATTTTGTATAAAAAGTATCTATGTTTATTGAGAAACCAAGGGGAGAATATGAGCATTAAGGCACAAGAATGCCCTAGTTCTAAATCTAGTACTCCAACCCTTCAATCTACGTCCATCTCACAATGGAGTCTTCTGGCTATTCTATCCCTTCCTGGCTCTAGCTAGTTTCCCACCAAAACCTTTCTAATCTACCTGGCTGCAACGCTCAGTTGTTGGTTTAGTTATTTATCTCAAAAGTTGTCTCCAAATTTACTAAGAATGAATCCAAGATGGCTGAGTTCACTCAGAGCTGAGTCTGGCTCTGAGGTGGACACCTCCAAGCCCAAGAAACAGGATCTTCAGGTAAACCTTCTCTCGGGCAGTGTTGGTAAAAACAGCAGGTAGAGATGGCTCTTCTGTAAGATGTTCTCTCCAGTGAAAAAAGAGCCTCCAAAAACAGTTTAAATGTTTCCCTTCTTCCACAAAAGGTTAAGGTAGAAAAACTCAGAAGACCTCTCCCAGCTCAGGACAGGGAGTGGCAGTTACTCACTCAAAGCCCTTCCTCCAGCTCCCTGTACATTCCAAGATCCCTTCCAGGATTCTTGGAATGAAGTCCTGTTAGTAACTGGAGACGGCATCCAATATTCTTAAACTTAACCCTACCAAAATTCAGCTTTCTATAATCCCATTCCTATAGCAGTGAGTCAAGGAGGAGGGCGCTTCTCTTGTGATTTCTTACAATAAAATGTAATATCTAAAGTATGATTCTGCATTTGGAAGGTCTCTATGTCAATGACAGGATCTATAGATGGGATTTGGAGAATGGAGCCAAAGGCTAATACATCGAAGCATGATATAAGATATGTGTGAATGACAGAGGGGTGAATGGTTAGGGAAGGAGCTTTAAATACTGTCTCTCTTAACAAGGGACTTCTCAGTTGCTGTTTCTCAGAGCCAGCTAATGTAGCTCATGCCAGTGATCTAGGAGATGACTGGTGTGGGGATGACCAAAGAGTCCTGAACTCACCCAATCAGCACCAGAGTAAGCCAAAAAGAAGGCTACATTTGAAACCAGAGAAGTTGGGTTCAAATCCTACTTCTCCCCATGGATGACCTTATGCAAGTCATGTAGTCCCCTGGACCTCAGGTTTCTCATCTGGAAAGGACAGAACTGGATCTTAAAGGTGCCTTCCCAACTTTAAGATTCTGTGAGCTTGTCCAAGCATTTACAAAGACATTACTCAGCAAATGTTTGCTGATGCCATCCCTTTCTATACAGAGACCTAGCAACAATAGTGGCAGACCTGTGAAGATGAGAGCAATGATGAGACTTTGTCCTGGGTAAGATCCTTTTGGATACACTGAAATTTTGCAGATCCCTCCCTTGAACAATTCCTGCAATTCTTCAAGAATTTAGCATTCAATATCCAAAGAAAGTTGCATCAAGACCCCAAAGAATACAAAATAGCATTGAGGAAAGGTCAGATATTCCCTTGAGAAACATGCAGAACCTGATCCCAATCCAAAGCCTGCTTCAAGAATAAAGATGAATGAACAAAAGAATTGCACCACAAGAAATTAATATGGTGACAGAAACATCCAAGATACAAATCGTGAAGGTGATAATGATTCCAAAACCCCAGTCAGCAAAGCCTTAAATGAAAATACTGCTTAGGAACAAGTTAAACTGGGACTCCTGGAAGAAATGAAACACAAAGGTTTTTTTTAATAGTCTAAAATTATGTAAATGAAATGAGAGCACTAGGAGGGGGGAAGAAAAATAAGTGAGAGCAATTAAGGACAGAATTATAAAAAAACAACAGCTTGCCTCAAAGAGCATAAAATTTGAAACAAGCAACAGACTCCTTTAATAACTGACCAAAGAGAAATTTAACGCGTATGAGGCAACAAGAAATATTAGAACAAAGTCAAAAGGCAGTAAAATAGAAGAAAATGTATGATATCTTATATCTAAACAAAATTATGTAGAAAACAAACCAAGGAAAGATAATAAAAGAATAACTAGACTAATTGAAACCAGGATGAAAGAAATAAGCAAGGAAATAATAAAGGAAAACTGCCCAGATCTCTTGTGCAAAATGAATATAGAAAACAAATCCATTGATCACCTCCTGAAATAAATATCAAACTAAAAACTCTGAGGAATGTCATACTCAAAACCTATAGCTTTTAAGCCCAGGAAAAATTACTGCACAAAGCAAAAAAGAAAGGATTCAAGTACTGAGGAGCCATGATCAGGATTTAACAGGCACCCCTAGAAAATGGCAGAACAACTTAAAATATGATATTCCAGAACTCAAAAAGATATAGGCTCACAATGAAGGCCTACAAAACAAGAATGGGCATAATCCTAAAAGGAAAAATGGAATTTTAACAAAATATAACACTTCCAAGTATTCCTTAAGGAAAGACTAGCAAGGAATGGGAATTTTGAATAAAAACCTGGAAGTTAAGACAAATACAAGCCACATAATCACAATAGACTAAACAAGGATAAAGTGTTGATATTCTAGTGGAGATGATGATGCAAATGCCTCTGGAGAATGCTATCAAAGCTCATACACAGTGTCAAATAAAATGGGAGAACTAGGAAGCATTTATTATATTTGATTAAATTAAAATACATTAAAAGAAGAAAGTAAAGGATAGAAGAAAGACCGAAAGATGGGGGGAAGGTTAGAAAAAGCAGTAGAAATTATCTAGCCAAATGACAGTGTGCAAGTAGAAGGCTATAGAGAGGAGTTGGAGAGGTGGATGATACTTAGATACTTTAATATGAACTAGTTAAAGAATGGAAGAATACACACACAGATCGGGAGTGGGTATTTGACTCGTCTTAGCAACAGAAGGAAAAGGGAAGAATAAAAAGGAGAGAAGATTTTGGGAGGGCTTAGTTATGTTGTAGTTTTTCAGTCATATCCAATTCTTTCTGACCCTATTTGGGATTTTCTTGGCAAAGATACTAATGTGGTTTCCAGTTTCTTTTTCCAGCTGATTTTATAGACAAAGAACTGAGGCAAACAAGGTTAAGTGGCTTGCCTAGGGACACATAGCTATTAAGTGTCTGAGGCAGGATTTGATCTCATGAAGATGAGTCTCCCTGACTCCAGGCCCATCATTCTATTCACTGAGCCATCTAGCTGATCTGGGTTCAATCATAATCAAAGCAAACTGTCCTTTGAGGGTAAATTGCAAAAAGGGATTTAAAAGGAAAGAAAAAATGGTAAAAAATCTGTGATTGGGTTGGTATAAGAAAAATAGAGAAACCACTAGCTAATTTTTTTAAATAATGAGGAAATGTAACGAACTAGTACCAAAAAATGAAAAATTAATATTTCCAACAAATGAAGAAGAAATAAAGGAAATTATTACAAACTATTTTCCCTAATCACATGTTAATGGAAATGACAACCTAAATGAAATTAACATTTACAGAAATACAAAATGCTCAAATTAAAAGAACAGGAAATAGAAGAGTTTAAACAATCCGGTCTCAGACAATGAAATTAAGCATGTCATAAATAAGTTCCCAAAGACAAAAAAAAAAAAAAAAAAAAAAAAAAAAAAAGCAGGGGCCGGATGTATTAACAAGGGAATTCTAGCAAACATTCAAAGATCTATTCATTTTAATATTATGTAGGCTGCTGAAAAATTAAGGAAATAATGTGTTCTTTCAAATTCCTTCTATGATGTGGATGTGACCTTGATACCTAAATTGAAAAGAACTAAAACAGAGATGTGAAACTGTAGAGCAGTGATTCCCAAAGTGGGCGCTACCACCCCCTGGTGGGTGCTGCAGCGATCTAGGGAGGCGGTGATGGTCACAGGTGCATTGATCTTTCCTATTAATTTCTATTAAAATTTAAAACAATTAATTTCCAGGGGGCTAAGTAATATTTTTCTGGTAAGGGGGCGGGAGGCCAAAAATGTTTGGGAACTGCTGCTATAGACCAATATCCTTAATAATTTCTTTTCCTTCATGAATATTGTTGCAAAATTTTTAAACAAAATTTAAAGAAATAGCTTATAGCAATATATCACAAGGATTGCATATTATGACCAGGTTGAATTTATACCAAGGATGCAAGGTTGGTTAAATATTAGGGAAAACATCACATACAAGGCCACTTAATAGAAAGAAAAACAAAAATCATTTTAAACCCATCGGTATATATGCATATATATATAATCTATATAAATATGACAATACATACAGAAAAAACTTTGATAGGATATAATATTGACTCCCGCTTTTTTAAAAAAGCACATTAATAGGAAAAAATGGATCTTTACTTATAACAAGTAATACGAGATTAAAATCATGTATTATCTGGATTATTACCTGTTGTAGATTTTAAAACTGGAGGCCTGTCCAATAAGATCAGTGCTAAAAGCAAGGATGTCTGTTACCTCCACTGCTATTTGAAATCATGTTATAAATGCTAACTTTAGCAATAAAGCAATCAAAGAGAAATGGACAAGGTGAAAGAGTAAACAAAATTATCATGCTTTGCAGAGGAAATTATGATTTACTTAGAGATCCTTGGTGTCAACTAGCAATTAACTGACATTATTAATGACTGCAGCATAGTTGTAGGACATAAAACAACCCCCCCATGTAAATCAACGTGTATTTCAAAAGAAAAAATCATTGGAAGAGATAAGAAGATAAATTCTTTTCAAAATAACTACAAAATACACACAAAGTCTTCCACACACAAATAAACATACAAGGACTACATGCATACACCTACAAGACCCTCTTTACTCAAATACAGACCTAAATAATTGGGAAATTTTTAGTTGTTCACGGTTAGGCTAACCCAATATAACCAAAACAAAAAAAAATGCTTCCTAACTTAGTTTACTTATTTAGTGTCATTCTAATCAAACTGTTCAATGATTGCTTTATAGACACAGAAAAAAATAATACCAAAATTCATCTGGAGGAACAAAAAGTCAATAATTTCAGTGAAAATAATGAAAAAGTAGAGAACTGTATTTAGCATTATGTCATCTCAAATTATACTACAAAGTAATTGTCAAAATGATTTCTTCTGATTATGAAAGAGATGTCAACCATTGGTAAGGATTAGGTATACAATTCATAGAAGAAAATTACTGTTTGATAATTACCAAGGCCCCAACAACTCAGGGAAAAACTCACTTTTTGAAAAACTAGAACTAGAAAGTAATCTGGCAGAAACTAGGTTTAAACCAGCATCTTGCACCATACACTAAAATAAGGTCTAAATGGATATGTCAGAATTCTTTTAATGGCATCATAAATAAATTAAAGGACCAAAGAAGAATTTACCTTTCAGATCAATATAACCAGGAAGAGTTTGTGACCAAAGGACAGAGAGAATTATAGATAGGGAAAAAATAAACATTTTGATTATAACATTAAAAGAGAAGTGCACACACACACATACACACACACAAAATGCAGCTAAAATTAGAAGGCTACCTAGGAAAAAAACTAATTTCTGATAGATAATTGATTCAAGTTTACAAAAATAAGATGTTCCTCAATTGAAAACTTGTTAAAAACCTGAACACAATTTTTGGAGTAATAAATTCAAGCTATCAACAATCATATAAAACTTTTCATATCACTTATAATTAGAGAAATGCAGATTAAAGAGATTTCATAGTTAGAGAAATGCAAATGAAAGAGATTGCATACTTATCATATGGGTAAAGTTGATTTTTAAGAGAAAAATGGCATTTTAAATAGTCATAGCATTTTATAACCTTTGGGAAAATATTAGCGGCAAAACATATGGTTTTAAGAAATAGTGTGTAACTCCATTCAAGTTCACAGAAAGAAAACAGCATCTTTGCAACCATATTGAAATTTAATTATTTCTCACAGGTTAATAAAATATCTTACAAGAAAAACTAAACATTGGATTGAACAAAAGCAATACTTCTGAAAATAGTACAGTTTGATATTTTATCTAGGAAATAATATTACAAAATGATCAGCCCTGAGGTACAAAGTTGTTAAAATATGCTTGTGTTCTCTCAGGGCACTTATCTTCTTAAATGAGGGATGGTATAAGCAAAAGCAAGTATGTTAATACACAATGGACCCATTGATTGTTACAACCATTCAGGAAAGCAATGTGTAATTATAACCAAAATATTATTAACCACTGCATACTCTTTGACTGAGAAATGCTACTACTGGTAGGTATCCCCCATTTAGATCACAAAAGGAAGAAAAGGACATGTAGCGTAATATAGGATTTTATTAATTACAGTAGATTTGAGAATCATCAACATAGAGATGAATAAAATTCATGTGCACTGGATTTGCTCTGTCATGGTAAATAATTTTGTCAAGCATATCTCCTTATTTTATGACCTCTGATATTTATTATCAAAAGTCATTGAACAGAGCTACTTCTGTCATTACATCCTTTAAAACATCTTGAATAATCTTGATTTTGGAAGGGGGAGACATCTTATAAAAGATACTGAACATGTCATTATGCTCTATTGAGTAAGTTTTTCTAATCAAACAAAATTTTAAAATGGGATATTATATCATCTACATCTTTGAGTTAATTGTGAGATGATAAATTCTAGTTTATTAATGAATATCACTAGGAAAATGCTTATGCCTCCTGATGCCCTCTGGAATATGTCACTAATAAATGTAGAGAAAAGCTTTATAAAGAATTTGTATACATTTGAAAACACATATATAGTCGGTAGTTGCTGTTCTCCTGGTCATCATTTTTTATCATGAAAATATTTTTTCTTCACGTTTCATATATATCCCTTAACATCTTGGCCATTGCACTACCTCCAGCCTGAATCTTCTTTATGCATACTTGGGCCAGTCTGGATGTTTTTCCCATCTTTGTTCTCTTTGATTCCAGTTGAACTTCCTCTATAAGCAGATCTGAGCCTGTGATGTTGGTACCAAAGTGCAGTGGTCCCACCATCCTTGAGAGAGAAAGTTATTTGTTAAAGTGGCTTCTGCGTATCTTTTAAAATGTTCTTCTCATTGTAGTCCTCTTTTCTGTCTCCATCCTTAAATGCCCTTGGAATGGCTTAGAGCAGTTGAATATATTGCAAAACTTTCTTTAGATTAGTGCTCTATCTTCCACACTTGTTCTCTGATTTAAGAGGTAATATTGATCATAACCATCTATCATCTTTCTGCCGGAGCTTTTACAGATGAGTTTATATTCTAACCTGGTACACTTTCTGGGCTCTGTTGTTCCCCTTGCAGCTATTAATTTGTATTGGTTAAACTTTGGGATGAAATCATTAGAGTGCCATTTTCATGTCTGTGGGCCATTTCCCATTTTTTTTTAAATTTTCAATAACTTTATTTAGGGTTTAAGGTGTTTCCACAGTACACTATATTTCCTCTCTCTCTCTTTTTTTACTTATTCTGATCTTAACTCTGATGAGTCAGTTCTCTAAGTATAAAAAAATCAGACAACTGATTCAGAGATAATTCCTACATCAAAAATAAATCTTTTCCTATGGTTTAAAATGTAAGCTATTTCCTTAAGATATTATTTGGTACTTACCATGTTTAGTGATCATCATTCTTTTTTTTGAAGAAAGTATTCATAATATAGAGACATCAAGCTCCTTTATTAGATAAGGCTTTGTCCTCCCTCAATTCCTCCTTTTTGAACCATATTTTCCCAACTATTTTCTTCAATCCTCACCTTTTCTCCACATTAGCAATGAAGTTATCCACTTGGAAAGTATATGTTCATTTTATTTGGAGGCTATTATCGAGTTCTCCACAAGATTTCTCTACCACTCAAAAACCACCCCTGGTGCATTCGTAGCAGTTTTCTCTTTTATGTGAATCCTCATCATTAATGCTGTAGCATCTAATTATTGAATGAAAGGGTTTTTATCAAGCATTATGGACAAAGCAAATATCAGATAAAATAATTGTTTTATTGCCTCTGGGCATACAATAAAAACTCACACTGACAACTCCTTTCCTTCTCTGTCAAAGGTAGCACCTGAAAGCATTAAATTTCAGCCTCTGTTTTTCTTCTGATTTCACCTGTAGCAAAAAGTTCAACGTTAATTTGAGTCATTCTCTCCATCAATATGTCCAATAATTGGTCATTATTTAAGGTTTTCCTACTGAGAGTACTGAGTCACACTGAAATTTGTTGATGGTCTTCCCTTTCCCATCATCCTATCGGAGACAATTGAGGAGAAGGGCATGGCACAGGGCTGGCAGCTATTTAATTATTTCATTTCTTTCTTTTGAGTTGCCATGGACAAAAAAAATCACTATCATGTGGCCAGCCAATTGGTGGTATGCCTCTCAGTTCTCAGCCAGGTTGTCATGGAAAGCAGGCTGCGTCTGTTCCTGGGGCCTCACTCAAAAGCCTTCCAGCACTTAGATGGGGTGAGCATTCACTTGTTTTGTTCTGTTTTTTTAAAACAAGGACTTTATTTAAGCAACAAGGTGCTTGACTTGAGGACATAACTCAGCATCTTTTTCTCTATAATAATTCACCCTATACGTAAAAGTTACAGACAATTTTTTAAATCATCTCTGGTTTTAGAGTGATTAAAAACAAATACTGAAATTATGCAGTTAAACACTATGTGTAAGGCTTTGAGAGTTTGCTTTGTTTTGTTTTGTAGTTGTGAATCAGTGGCAGCAGAATTTAAAGATAAAACTTGAGTTAGCACTCAGTTAGATGGCACAATATTGAGTACCAAGCTTAGATAGAGTCTGGAAGACTTGAGTTCAAATCCTGCCTCAGACACTTGCTAGTTGGGTGACCCTGGGCAAGACTCTTAATCCTGCTTGCCTCAGTTTACTCATCTGGAAAATGAGCTGGAAACAGAAATAGCAAATCACACCAGTGTCTTTACCAAGAAAACCCCAAATGGGGTCACCAAGAGTCAGACATGACTAAAATGACTGAACAACAAGAGAGAGAGAAGAGATATTTTCACCAAACCAGTTGGTTTTCTGACTTTTCCATCTCCATTTTATATTAACACTTTCCCTCTGACAAATACTCAACTGATCCTGACTAGATAGAATTTGTGCATAGTCATTTGCTTGCTCGCTCTAGAATTAGACTGTGAGTTCTCTCAGGACAGGGACTGTTCTGATTTTGGGTTTGCTTTGCTTTATTTTTTTTTCACTTTGCCTTTCTTTGTGGTCCCAGCACTAAGGATGGTATCTGGTGCATAGAAGAGCTTAATACATTCTCATTAACCCGACTATATTAAAATATTCCACCAGCCATTTACTCTTTAAATATTATGCATTCTGTACACAGTAACAGCACT
Source organism: Gracilinanus agilis (assembly GCF_016433145.1). NCBI lineage: Eukaryota > Metazoa > Chordata > Mammalia > Didelphimorphia > Didelphidae > Gracilinanus > Gracilinanus agilis. Next base: position 5,882,125 of record NC_058131.1, on the reverse strand, counting down.
AATGTATGATGATCAGCTATGAATGACTTTATTATCAACAAGGTACAGATCCAGGACAACTCTGAGGGACTCCTGATGGAAAAGACTATCCACTGCCATAGAAGGAGAAAATAGAGTCTGAATGCAGATCAGAAGACAACATCCCTCCCTTTCCTTCCTCCATGAATTCTCTCTAGTGTAAGCAATATGTGTCTTCTTTCACTCTGTGTTGAGCATGGAAATGTGGACAACCTCTATCTTGTTACCAGCCTTCCTGGGGAGATGGGAGGAGTGGGAGGGAGGGACAGAACATGCATCACAAAGTGTCAGAAAAAGAATATTAAAAATTGTATTGATGTGTCAACAATAAAATAAGATAAAAATATGCATTACACCTTTGCATATAGAGTATTTGCTTTGTGTACAATAAAGGAATATGGAGAAGGAAGCAAAGGAGATCAGAAAATGAGGCTGCCATGGATCGGATGTCGATGATTCAAATGTCACTTTTCGTATTGCACCCGTCTTGGTTTCCTTGGGAGCAGGCACTGCCTTAAAGGGATGGTGCAAGTTCCCTTTGTGGAAAACACCTCCTGTCTGCTGCTGCTGCTGAAGCACGTCAGTTGTAGCTTTCTCCGTAATTTCCAACTGCGCAGATATGTCAGGATCATGGACTGGGTGCCCATCAATTGGAAGCCGATGTGCCTCATTGACAAACCCTGCCAACAAGAGGCTTTCAGGATGCTACAAAGTAGTGTGAGTCTCTTCATCTGAAACTACACCCCACTACCAGCTTGCCCTGCCAACTTCCAATGGCTAGAGTCTTGGCTCCTTCCTTGGGTTTCTCCCCAGCCACTACTTCACCAAGATGGTAGACACCAAGGGGATAGAGGGAGACGTACTTTAAGAAGCCAGAGTCACTTCCACTCTGGGATGAAGCATTCGGGCAGGCCATTAAAAGGACAAAAATAGAAAACAGTCAAGTTGACAGGGCATACAACAGAGCTTAGTCGAGACAAGAACAGAAAATGAAGTTTATATACCCTGCGTCTAAGATGTCATTCTTTCTCCTTTTTATTCATTGAATTACTATCAATCCCAACTCAAGCATCTTCCTTCTCCAGGAAGGCTTATTGGTGTCTGCTGTCAGTGATGACCTTCTCCTTAAGAGATCATAAAGCACTTTGTCATTCTCAAATGGACAACTAATTAAGGGAATTAGAAGTGGGGAGGTGGTACGTGTGTAGATGTACAGGAAGGAACAAGACCGCCTGGTTCCAGGGCACATAAGATGGATACTTACCTTTCATTGATGGATACCTGGCTTCCCCTGGTCACAGTCCAGGGTGGCCATCAAAGGGAGATAAGGATGATGGCTAAAGTGTGTGCAGAATGGTGGGGAGACGGGCACTGACTGTGGAGTCCTGCTTCTGGTCAAAATCAGATCTTATATAACTCTATTGGGCAGAATTTTTCTGAGAACTAGAAGCAATGAGTGAAAATTGGCAAAGGTCAATTTTGTCTTGATGTCAGGTAATATTTCCTAAAAATTTGAACTGTCATAAAGTAGAAGAGTTCCTTTGAGAGAAGGTGAGTTCTTCCTTAAAGGGGTTCTTCAAGGAAATGCTAGATGACTATTTATTGAGTGTGCTGGAGAGGGGAATCTTGTACAGAAAATGACCCAATGAGGTGTATCTGAGGTCCTTCAAACACCAATCTGGGGGTCTGGTTTAAGTTGAATTGAATTTTTCAATTAGTGGCATCAAAATCAGTTGCCAGGGCCAAAACTTCTGGTAACCAACCTTATACCATCTATACGGCTCTGTTCCTTAAACCATATAGGAAATCTTGAGTCTTAATCAAACCTACCTCACAGTCTTGGCTGTCAAGAATACAGGACGAGCTCCATGCCAAAAATAAAGCATTAGGACAGGATTTAGAGGGAGGCCACCCTCACCTTAAATAAGATCCTATGTAGTTAATTCATGAAAGGAATGCAAAAGAGCTATACAGAATAGGCAGCTAAGGAGGGGCTACAATCTGCTTCATTAGAGGGAATACCTACATCAATTCCACCATAGATCCCTTGGAATTCGGGAGTCTCGTATTCTAGTTATTATTAGCTTTTTATTGTTATTAATAGTTAACATTTACATAGTACTATAAGGCTTGCAAAACACTTTACAAATACTATGTCATTTGATTCTCACAATAATTCTATGAGATAGATGCTGTAATTATCCTCATAAATGGGGAAACTGAGGCAGATAGATGTTAAGTCACTTACCCAGGACTTAAGCAGTTAAGTGACTTACCTCAAAGCTTTTAAGTGTCTGATGCCAAATTTTAACTCAGATCTTTCTAACTCCAGATCCATCAATGTATTCACTATGCCATCTAGTTGTTTTTACAGTGTTTCTGAACGATGCATCTTAAATTCAAGAGATCAACAAAGACTGACTCTGCCCTTGCCCTGGTTCTTATTCTCTTCCACCCCACCCACCAAAAAGGCCTTTAAAAGTGAGACGTGTTACAGTCTAGGAGGTTCTTGATCTTCATGAAGCTTATAGACTTCTTCCTAGAATCATTTTTAAATGCATAAAATAAAACATTATTACAAAAGAAATCAATCAGTATTTTCCAAAACATATACTTGGGGACTCCAAATTAGAGACAGAGTAAGAGAAAATAAACATTTATTAAGCACCTACTATATGCTAATTTCTAGAAAAGGCATCTGACAGCCCCTGCCCTCGAGGACTTCACAGTCTAATAAAGAAAGGCTACACTTATGAAAGGCAGGAAGTGAAGGAGAGAGTACCTGACACAGAGGCATGATGAAGTCCTGCAACCAGGTTGGAAAATGTATTTATATATATANAAAAACAACTAGAATAAAATAAAATAAAATAAAATAAAATAAAATGAGGAATATCAGGTAAATTTCAATACCCAGGCCAGGTCTAATTCCTAGGTTATCTTAGCTCATATGGTATTTAGAGATGATGAGTGAACTCACATACAAATGCTAATTTCATTTAGGACTTTTTAAAAAAACTACTAATAGATTTCAAAATATTTCCTTTTTTTGTAATGTAAAAAGATTATATATCATCTGTGTACATTGGTGTTTATATGCCAGAAAATAAAATCTAATGTGCTTTAAAAAAAAAGAATTAGATAGCTAGATGGTACAGTGAAGTGAGTCAGGAAGACCTGAGTTCAAATTCTACCTAGGAATTTATTAGTTTGGTGATGCTGGCTCAGTCTTTTGGCCTCAGTTTCTTTATCTGGAAAATGGGGATTATGGTAGCTCCCTCAAAGGACTGTTATGAGGACCAAATGAGATAATATATATAAAGTGCTTTACAAATTATAAGGCTCTATAGAAATATAAATAATTATTTGTCATATCAAGGGAACAAGTACATACTGAGTGTCTACTATGTGTCAGGAACTAAGTACTAGAAATACAAAAAAAAAAAAAGGGTGGGAGGAGATGGTCCCTGCTTTCAAAGAGTCCAATGAAGAAAACAAAATGAAAACAATTGTGTATGGACAAGATCAATTGGAGATAATTTCAGGGAAGGCACTAAGCTTTAAGGGAGCACGGGTCTTTGAGTATGTACTAGGTGCTAAGTTTTTGTAGCCTAGTTAGCCCTTTTGCACTTTCTACTGTTTCCTTATATGATCTCCATGAACCAGTAAGCACAGTCTTCTTGGAGATGATTTTTCCATAGTTTCTGACTGTGATGGCCTCTAGTATTACTATCATTATTATTTCCAATGAATGATGTCATAGCCCCAAGGAGAAGAACAAAAGTACTGTGGCAGCTAGAAGGCAGGGCAGTTGATGTAGAAAATTCAAATCAACACAATCTCTTTTGTTATATGCTTATTGAGCACCTACTGTGTACCGAGCTCCTGTGGGCAAAAGAGGAATAGATACTGGGAATAGATAGGCTAAATAATCCTTGCCCTGAAGGAGGTGAGGCCAGAATGGTGGCACCAGAGTGAAGTCTTTAATAAAGTGATGGCATCCAAAGGACATTGTCTAGGTGAAGAAAAAGAGCATTTTATGAAGAGTGGACAGCCTGAGCAAAGGATGGAGATGAATTGTGGGATATAGGGAATAGTTAGTTTAGATTGAATTCAAGTGTGTAAAGAGGCTTCCCGAATCCCACCCATAATCCCAGAGCACAGAAGGGAAGCGTTAGAGGGATCTCAGCATCCAGGAGCCTCAGTGGTTGGGCTAAGATCCAACCCAGACATGACCAAAATCCTCATAGAAACCTGCTAGACAAGAGGCAGAAGCAGCAGCTTAGGGCCACCTAGGATCAGGGAGTAGACCAGTGGAGCTTGATTGAGTAGGGCTCTCATTTCTGACAGCTGTGGAGCAATTTAGTTGATGCTCCCACTGTGTGCTGAATTAGCTTTGCCCCCACACCAACAGATCCAACAATGGGGACAAGTGGTGAAAAGGAAACACAAGAGTAGACATGGGGCAAGAAGAGCTGTCCATGGTGCCAGCAAGCAGCTGGATGCTCTTTGTACAACTGTGCTGTGGAGCCCCTGAGAGACCTACCAGCTGACTTAGGATTCAACAAAATATGTTTCACTAAGACCTGGCCCTGATTCACATATTTTGGCTTGGTCTTAAGTCCTGACTTAATCCCAGCTCCCTAGGGGCCTTAGTGGTGGTCCTTGTAGGATCTCTAAACATTATGTATCCAAATCGAATACACATTTTCCTCCCCAAGTCCATAGCAGATGGGCAGCCAAGCAACTATTGGGAGGGTCTTACTAAAATGGGATACAAATAAACTGCACTTTCTCAGGAGAGGAAGGAATTCCTCTTCTCTACCCACCCATCTCCAAAGGAGGTAGATTTCTGGAAGACTTGCCTCACTTCTTATTCTGGGCAGGCTTCTGTTCTTAAGCAGGAATTTGACTTTCCAGAAACCAACCTAAGCTCAGATGCCACCCCTCACATCAAGCCTTCCCTGATCACCCTGCCCCCTCCACCATTTTTTCATTTTCTTCCTGAACTCAATTTTTAATGGACTTGGGATCAAGAAGATGTGAGTTTGAATCGTATCTCAAGTCATTGACAAGTCATGAGATAGTAATAATAGCAAGTGGTTTTATAGCAGCTTGAGAATTCCAAAGCAGTTCACAAAGATTATTCCATCTGAACTTCACATCTAGGTATTATTAAAGAGCTAGGTATTATTAAAATTATCCTTATTTTACAGATGAGGAAACTGAGGCAGACGGGAGCTAAGAGAATTGTCCAGGGTTGCAGAACTGGAAAATATCTGAAGTCAGATTTGAACTAAGGTTTTTCTGACTCCAGGTTCAGTGCTGTAGCCACTATGACTCCTAACTTACTTCAATGGGACCCTAGAAAAGTGATTTAAATTCCAGCAACCTCAGTTTCCTCACTTGTAATATGGATATAATTCCAATACTGGTCTCACAAAACTATTGTATGGATCAAATCAAATAATGTGCATAAAAGACTTTGGAAATTTTAAAACTCTCTAATATTAGGTATTATTGTTCATTCATTGTCCCAGAAGAAAATATTTCTTGAATTCAGGAATTTTTAACTCAGTACAATTCAGTTCACTGTGTATTTATACAATCAACTTCGCCCTCAAGGAGTGAAAGAAAACAATATGCACACAGACAAGTATATATTCATGTAAACATAGACAGAGTCCATCTAAAGGCATTTAACGGGGGTGAAGCCAGGAAGTATAAAAAGTTGGGGAATTGGGAAAGGTCTCTTACAAGAAGTAAGACTTGAGCTTAGCTTTGCAGGGAGCTGGGGGTTCCAAAAAGCAGAGATAAGGAGAGAGAGAGAGAGAGAGAGAGAGAGAGAGAGAGAGAGAGAGAGAGAGAGAGAGAGAGAGAGAGCACCAGGTATAGAGGATAGTGTGGGGAAAGGCCCAGAGAATGATCATAGAATGTTATGTTCAAGGAACAGCAAGAGAGCCAGATCGGTTTAATAAAGCGTATATAAATAAGAGTTGATCAGTGTAATACGTGGCATAGCTTTCCCTCTCTCTAGTCTCTAAGCTAACTAAAACTGGGTGTCCAGGCTCAGGATCACTATTCTTTTAGTCATAATTTGCCCTGAGACTCTCCACAGGTTACTCTGGGAAATCTCCAAAGAGGCCTGTGTCTTCTTTTTCCATGAAAGTATATAAAGGATCTCTAACTCCCTTACATGTATTCAAGGTAACACATGCATATTTGACAGAGGACAGTCCTGATTCATCCCTCAGAAAAATGTAGGAGGCTGCAAGGATTCACAGAATCCCAAACAATATGAGAAGCACATAAAGCACTCCAAGAACTCACATATTCCCTTTCGGAGGGAGCTCACCTTGGAGCTTCCAGTTTACAACACCTGCCTTTCCAATGAAACCCATCTCTCCTGCCTAGTCCAGCACGATCCCTCCCAGACCCATAGTGCCACCTCGTGGTTCAGATGGTCCTCCAGAAGGCCAGCACGCTGAGGCTGCTGAACATGCCACCCTCTTCTCTTTGCACCTAACTCAGGCTAAACGCTGGCAAGTTCCAGACTCCTCATCCTCCCAAGCTGTAGCTCTAATCTGACCCTTGATGTTCCTCTAGGTATGGAGGCCACTGCGATTCTTTCTTGTCTCTGAGGGGCGCTCTGTGATGGTCACTATTCCTTTACATGTTTCTTCCATTAGAACTGATGGGAAGGAATGTCTCTGCCTTGTCTGTGTATCTCAGGTACTTAAAAACAGCATGTGGTATATCAAAAGTGCTTATTAAATGCAAGGTGGCTGACTGAGGAGGGGGCGAATTCTTGAGCTCTAAAACTGGAAATGATCCTTGAGCCGATCCCCAAGCCTGGATGTGCCCCTTCTCTGTCACATTCTTGGGTCGCTCTGACTGTAAAATAGAGATTCCCTCCCTCTGCTACCCAGGAGAGTGGAGTTAAGGAACATCATCCCAGAATGTCCCTCCTGGGCCATGTTGATACTGCATTCCTGCCCCCTGCTGTGGTCATCCCTCAGACTGGCAAAGACCAAGGTTGGTGCCTTTCTCTCCAGCTGAGTGAGAGACTCAGAGGGGGTTCATGTACCCACTGTGTGCTTCTGCCCCAAGACCAACATCACTGGTTTCTGTAAGGAGGAGGCGTCTGTGGGCTTCAACAGGCTTGCAGCCCTAGAGCCCAGGTCTATTCTGCCGGGTTCTAACAACTGCAGGCACAAGCTTCAAAGGAGCTGAATATATTTGCCATGAGGGCTGCACAAAAATTAAGCAAAAGATTTTCAAAAATATGAAATCAAAGCTTTAATGGAAAGGATTTGAGAGAAAATGGGGGGAGACAGAAAAAGGATGTGATCTGTTGGCTTCCTTTTAATGCATAATCCTGAGGATTGGCCAAGGCAGTCCTCAAGTCAGAGTCTGGGAAGTAAATAAAGAAACTTAGCCCTGCAACACACTGCTAAGCTCACAAGATAACTGACTTCCTTCAATTTTCCTGAGCAGTGTTTGGGAATCTAAATGCCGTCTTCTATTATCTTCCAATTTCTTGTAGTAAATGCACCTTAACTCTAAGATGGGCTTTTCTTTTGGATCAAAGAAAACTGTGATGGAGCTAAACAACTTAATGGGAAAATAAGGTGTGAACTGCCGTTTTGAATGTCCTGGGAGGTTAGTTCCAGGATGGGGTAAAACATGAGTTAAATTTATTATAGTTATTAAATATCATATGCAAATGATCCTTTTACATTTTAAAACAAGAGACTAAGCCTAGCAGAACCTTCATAATCCTTCTTGACAAATAGGGAAAACTGTTTTGCATAAGGAGAAGCTTCAGAGTCGGGAAGACCCGAAATCGAGTCCTACCTCTGATATTCCTTGGCTCTGTGTGACGTCCTGAGTTGGTCAATAACCTCAGTCTGTAAGACTCTAAGTTGAAGAACAGAATACATGATTCCCCGCCACCCCCAGCCTCTCCTTTCTTCTCAGCTTACTGTCAAGAGCACCAGCATCTTCCCAACCAGCAGGCTGGCAGCCTCAGGGTCATCCTCATGGACATCCACTCTGCTGCTCCATCTTGTTTCTGCCTTCGCAGCATTTTCTCTCCACTTTCTCACAGAGTCACCACCATATTGCAGGTCTTCATTGCCTCATGTGTGGACTCTTCTCTCAGCCTCAAGTCTCTCCCTTCTCCAGATCCTCCTTCTCTGAGCTATCAAAGTTGTCTTTCTGAAAAACAAGTGTGACAATAATACTAATTTTTAAAAACTCTAACGGCTCCTTATCAAATGTCAGCTCTTCAGTTTGGAATTATAAAACCTTTGCGGTTCGTCCTTTGCTCCCCTTCCAGTTTTCTCCTATTTTCCTGATCTCTCCAACTCCCCCTCCACTGGCCTCTTTACTCTTGCTGCTACACTCCATGTCCTAGCCATGCGATTGCTCCTACCATTAGCCATTCCTGGAAGGCTCTGACTCCTTATCGCTACCTCCTGGCTCCCTTCCCGGCCCCACACTGCCTTGCAAGCGACATCCCATCGAACACAAATGCATCTTGAATTGTAAAGTTATTCACATGCCATCTGCCCAATAGAATGAGATTTCATAGTGGGCAGGCACTGTTCCCTCAATGGCTATAAAATTATATATGATATATAATAATTATGTACAATATGTACAAATATATTATACATTTATATATAAGGTGCAGGTGTGTGTGTGCCTCATTTGTACCTAAATAATCCATCACCCGTGTGTCCTGGCTAGCATCACTGCTCCTCTGGAATCATGAAAGGTTAGTATATAATGATCACTGTTCTTATGACTTTAAAAGTTGTATTTTCTCTTTAATATGGTGTTTGCTGTGACATTTCTGCTGGATCTGCTGATTCTTCTCTTCCTTTTCCTATTTCCCTATATTTTTGTGTTTATCATTGTTTAAGGCACTATAATATTCTATTACACTAATATACCATAATTTATTCAGCCATTCTCCAACTGTTGAACATACGGGTTGTTTCCAGTTTGTTGCAACTACAAATAAAGCAGCTGTGAAAGGTTTTGTATAGCGAAGTCCTTTGTAATTCTTCATTTTATTTTTCTAATGAAATTCTAGGAGCAAAATAGTTGAGTGAAGATTTAGGATTGGTTCCTTGCCAATGTATTTCACACACACACAAACACACACACACACACACACACACACACACTATTGCACTCTTCACAATCCTGCCAGCAAAAATAATAATGTCTGTTTCAATAAAAGGGCACCCACATTAGATTTTGCCAAATCTTGAAATTTCTACCCATTTTATAGGTGCCAAGTGGTACCTTGAGGTTGCTTTGATTTGTTTTTCTGGAATTCTAGTCTTGAGATTAAAATAGAGGAATCATGAGCTTTTAGCAAGAAATGGAGTACCAATAAAAAGGGCTTACAAGCCTAATCAGAAGAACTTTAAGCTAAAAAGGCAGGGTAAAAGAGAAAATTGTCTATAGATCTCTACCAAGCATGGAAAGTAGCTACAATGTATAGAGAAGAACAGCAGTAAAAATGTCCAGAAATTCAACAGGACAAAAAAAATCTAAGAATGGAATCAATGGTAAAGCCCACGGCCACTACACCTAAATATAAATACATAAAATAATAGAATGAGAATAACAAGTAAAGTAACTAAATGGAAATATATTTAACATTCTAGGCAACACTGAAGCTTTGAAATGAGATATAAAATGAAATATGGCTCTGAAAAAGCACAATTACTCAAAAGGAACACAAAGATAAAGGACAGAGGTGCTGAGTACATGTATTTGTGTATATATGTACATAAGTATGTGTACATAAATGCACATGTGCCTGTGTGTTTACAGATATATCATGTATGTATATAAAACATGAATATATATACATGCATATACTTGTATGAATATATTTTCTCTTAAATCATAGCATATATGTATTTTTAAGAATATATTCTCCACTAAGAGGGAGAAAAATCAGAAAGAATGGATTGGAAATGTGGAAGAGAATATTTGGGTAAAGATCAAAAGGGGAAAAACAGGAGTAATATTGGCATCAGAATATACTACAGACCACTTAGACAGAAAGAAGTAATAGATGAGAGTTCAGGGAATAACTCACAAGCTTAGCACTGAGACACAATTTCATACCAAAGGGAAATATTACCAGAGCTACTAAAAGGAGATCAGCTAACATAGCATTGGTTTGACTCAGTAGTAATGTCAACCTTTAAAGGGCAAAGGAAGTAAGAAGGCAGAATTTTATACTGTATCTAATTTTTACCAACTAAAAAGAACTAATTTCTAGGATATAAATAAGAAAAAACTAGAAGGAACAGTCATTCCATTTTTAAATTTCTGACAGAGTAGAGGAAAGACAAGCATATCTGACATGTGCCCTACTTTCTAGGGAAGATTTCACAAAGTTCAAAAGAAAAAGTAGGATCCCATGAACTAAAATTCTACAAGAGAAATATGGCCAGAACAGATAGGAAGTTCTCAAGAAAAGAATTCTGAAGACCAAAAGAAAGTCAATTCTGATGAGGCAAAAATGGAGACCTTGTCTGGAAAGGTCAGTATGTACCCCCATGGAACTCACTAATTAAAGGACATTTTTCAGGAATGCAGATGAAAACATACCACTTTTTACTTTATTTCCTCCATGAATTTTTCTCTAATGTCTTGTTTCACAACCCGATGAACAGGGAAATATGTATTATATGATATTATAATTACAACCTATATCATATTACCTGGGGAGGGCAGAGAGTTGGGAGTGGTGAATGGCCTTTTGCCTCATGAGGCCCTAGGAGATGTCCTAAATCCTAGCCTTGTGGATGATGGTGAAGGCAGCTTCCTTTCTGAAACTGCAATATGCATGGGAGTGGGCAAAGGTTTCTTTTCCTCTCTTCAGTAACAATTAATGTCTGCCTTTGAGTAGAAACCCATGGTAGCTGTACCCTCTTGGTCACCTATATGTAGTGGAAGGCTCCCTTTGCCTTTCCTTTTCCATCGTTAAGAGAACAGAGTAGGTCATCCCAGACCAATGACGGCAAGGACATTTGCTGATGGATTTTCCTAAGGAAACACAGAAAAGTGCTATCAGTGTTTTTATTGGCATGGTCATGTGGACACAGAGGTGAGTTCATGGATAATGCCATTGCTAAATTATTCCTAAGGCAGCATAGTCACAGAATCTAGTCTTTGAGGAAAAGAAGAGAGATTTCTTGAGGCCAGCATGGGTATGACTCAAGAACAAGGCCAAGTTAAAGAGTTTGAGGCCACAGCATCACATCATAGAATTGGATTGGGAAAGGATGTCATATTTGGGAAACTGTAAAATGCCTGGGGTCTGTGGCAATCAAGTCTCTTTGGTTTAAGGAGAGGACACACACACACACACACACACACACACACACATGCACGCACAAACAGGCTTGACTGAGGGAGGGGCAAGATCTTGCTGAGAGCTTCTTCACTTCTTCCCCCTCCCACCAGGCAGTTAGAAAATCAGTTACAATATGAAGGTTGATCTGTTATCTTCTGGGCTCAGTCAGGAAACTAGGAAGGACAAAACTAAAGATGATAACTTTCTCTAAACTATTTTCCCACAGGTTTGAGTAGGAGAGAATAGGAGAAGCTTGATGTCTTTGAAGCTTTAAGGCACAGAGGAAAGGTCTTACTTTTGGACTGCAAGGCAGGAGGAACCCAGCTTGAGGAAGTTGTATTTCCCTAAATATAACCAGGCACTGCTCCCAAAAGATTAAAGGTTTAATGATATGTGGGGAAGGGAAGGAAGGGAGATCAAATAAGGTTGGATAAGGTCTGGGAAGCCTAACACTGTTATGTCCCAGCAGCCCCTCCCCCCAAAGGGGAAAGGTAACTTTATTTGCTAGTCTGCTTTCCAAGCCTATCAATAATCTTCTCTTATATCTAAATAACTAAATAAAGATAACTGTGATGTTGATTGAAGGTCAAATCAAGGTAAAGCAGGTTGGCAGCTAGGAACTAAAATGGCTTTGTTAAGATTCAAGCTTCTAGCCCTCAAGAGCAACCAGGATCTGGGAAACAGCAAACGAAGTCACCTGCTCATTCCAAACCCAAGCCCCAAATGCCTTTAACTGCTCCCTCTCTCAGAGTTCTCAGGGGACCCTATGGAATTCTAAGCTGTGACCTGACCCCCTACCTCTGCAGCTGGAATTCCACTCTGCCATGTCAATCTCATAGTATGACTCAAGAACAAGGCCAAGTTAAAGAGTTTGAGGCCACAGCATCACATCATAGAATTGGATTGGGAAAGGATGTCATGGGAAAGGATGTCATAGGCCATCTGGTCCAGCCCCTCATTTTCCAGGTGGGGAAGCTCAGGCCCAGAGAAGTGAGATGAGTCAAGGTGAGTCACCCAAGATCACATAAGTAGAAAATGCTTAAACTGAGATTGAATACCAAGTCCTCTAATTCCAAATCCATTCTTCTTTCCACTGGGTTCTTCTAGCCTTCTGCAGAGAGAAGGAGACTTGTTCCTGAGGAAGTGGAAGGAGACTATCACCTTCAGGGCTCCTGAAGCTAGAGGTACACTTAGAAACTTAAGTCATAAAAAGGGGCAACAAAAAACTTGACCTTCTCCTCTCCCTTAGCATGAGTTCCTTGAATATCACAGGTTTACTAGGAAGGAAATTTATTGTCCATCATGTGCTAAATGTTGTTTTCTTCCAGGTTAAACACCTGTTTAGTATTTATAGCTCTTCATAATCTGTCTACAACTGGAGTATGAGAGTGAGTGTGTATGTGTATGTGTGTGTGTGTGTGTGTGTGTGTGTGTGTGTGTGTGTGTGTGTTGGAGAGGGAGGAGGGAAAGGGAGAGGGAGGGAAGAGAGCTTGAAGATACTTGAAAAGAGCCACATTAAAGCAATGTCAAAAGGGAAACCTTGGCTTGACTCTGTCTTCTCTGAAAAGTTGGAAGGAAGGAATCTGCTGCGAGTGAAGGGAGAAAAGGAAGATTTGGCATAGTTATTAAAGATGGCAAGGTTGAAGGGAAATGGGAAGAAATGTTAGAAAGCAAATGTACTCATTAAGGGTGCCCACAGTGATGCCAGAAGTAGGATGGCAATGATGGGAAAAAAAGGAAATGATAGAAATAGAAACCATTGTGGATGTAGACTTGAGGATGCTTTATAGCTGAAATATGATGAATAGGACAGGCAGAAGGCTAGAGTGGAAAGTGTCAGAAGACCTCAGTTTGACTGATACCTCTCCCATGGTGTGTCCATGAGCAAATCAATTCTACTTTGTGTCTCTACTAAATGGGTACAACAGTACAAGTTGTCAATGGGTGGGTAAAGCAAGACTGTTAGGTCCTTGTAAACTACAAAGTGCTCGATCAATGGGAGTTACAAGAGACTAAGAGAGAGAAAGAAGAGTCCAAGATAATCCCGAGGCTGAGCACCAGACCAAATGATAATGTAAGAGAGGAGCGGTGATGTGAGAGAAAATATAAGGAATTTGGTTTGAGCCATGTTGAATTTGAAGTTTTAGGTCAATGATCTGGGCAGGGGTTGGGGGTGGGTATGAAAAAGATGGCGATCACTGGAATTGGGGGAGTGGTGTTCAGAGGAAGGAATCTGAACAATCTTTCATTCTACCAATTTGTACAGAGGTGGGGGCCAAAGGGGAAAATATCAAGATAAAAATGTAATCCTGGGGGTGGGATGGGGATAGTTAAGTTGACAATACCCTCATCCCTCAATCAAGAAAATATACTCTTAAGATCACAGTTGTAAGCCAGTGATTTCTGCCATTAGCTCTCCATGATCTGGCCCTGCATTAAAAAAGTAATAACTGATCAACTCTCTGTGCATTTTAAGTAACCCAATTATCATTCCTATGATTTATTACTAATTACTAGGAAAGGAAGTCTGAAAAAAATCACAGGAGTCAAGAAACCCGAAGTAAAGGATTAGTCACTTTCATAAACAATGTTGAAGGAAGTAATTATATCTTTGATTTCAAGAGAAAGTGCAAAATTTAATTGAAAACATTTTCATTCCTGAAGCTCCTTAATAGGACCGTGAAATCATAAGCAATGCATTATACAGTCAGACAGTTTAACCCAAAATAGCGTTGAAATCTTCATGGTGTTCCTGGTACAAGCTCTAATGGAATATCAAGGGTAATTATGGGGCCTAACATGGCGGCGGAAATTGGGGGTGCGTGGCCTTCTGACTCTGCTGCCTTCAACCAGAGTCATGGATTGTCATAGTTATAAGGAAACAGGGACCATGGAATCAGAACATCACAGAGAGCCCAGCTGCCTTTGGAAAGAAAAAGGGGAAGCTGGCTAATCTTTCAGATGCTTCTGACCCACATTTAGAATTGTATTTAATTGGATTAGAGTCAGCTGATGAGATCTTCTAGAAGTCTTACTTTTTGTATCCAATGTTGTATTAACAATCCTTCCCTCTCACCTTCTTATCTACTAATTTAACAAATATCCAATTTTTGAATTTATTCCAGTCATTGACCATTAACCTCCCCTCCTATCCAAAGTGATGCTGAGTGCTACAGCTGCCATGCCTTGAGGTTGTACGGGAGCGTTCTGTACAGCAACTAAAGGGCCCCTCGGGTTGGTCTACCACCCATGTGCCCACCTATATTTTATGGATACATATTATACATTTGATGTACACATATATGGCCTCCATTAGACTGTGAGATCCTTGAGGGTAGGGACTGTATTTTAGTCCTTTTAGTATCCCCAATACACTCCCTGAAACATAGTAGGGGCTTAATAAATGCTTGCTGATTTACATCAGCCTAATCCTGAAGACAGAAGACCTGAGTTCAAGACACAGTCCTTCAATCGGCTCATTCTCTTCCCTCAGGAAAGTCTCTTCAGCTCTTTCCAGGCCTAAGTTCTCTCATCCACAAAATTAGGATATTTAATTAGATGATCCCTGTGAAGAGGCATAAGCAGATATTTTCCTCACTGGCCAATAGTGGCAGTTGAGCTCCATCCCCACATATATATATATATATATATATAGGTCAGAAGGAAGAGATGAGACACAGGAAAGGACTTCCAGGACCTACAATACCAAGGCTTTGAAGTTGTCTTTCCCACTCATATTCCTATAAGGAGACCCCACTGCCATTGTGCTCAAAGTTTTAGCCTTCTTGTCCTATGGATTTGGTAAGTGTGTGTGTGTGTGTGTGTGTGTGTGTGTGTGTGTGTGTGTGTGTGAGAGAGAGAGAGAGAGAGAGAGAGAGAGAGAGAGAGAGAGAGAGAGAGAGAGAGAGAGAGAGAGAGAG
>NC_058131.1:5852804-5865538 GCF_016433145.1 Gracilinanus agilis | reverse complement strand
GGGTATGAAAAAGATGGCGATCACTGGAATTGGGGGAGTGGTGTTCAGAGGAAGGAATCTGAACAATCTTTCATTCTACCAATTTGTACAGAGGTGGGGGCCAAAGGGGAAAATATCAAGATAAAAATGTAATCCTGGGGGTGGGATGGGGATAGTTAAGTTGACAATACCCTCATCCCTCAATCAAGAAAATATACTCTTAAGATCACAGTTGTAAGCCAGTGATTTCTGCCATTAGCTCTCCATGATCTGGCCCTGCATTAAAAAAGTAATAACTGATCAACTCTCTGTGCATTTTAAGTAACCCAATTATCATTCCTATGATTTATTACTAATTACTAGGAAAGGAAGTCTGAAAAAAATCACAGGAGTCAAGAAACCCGAAGTAAAGGATTAGTCACTTTCATAAACAATGTTGAAGGAAGTAATTATATCTTTGATTTCAAGAGAAAGTGCAAAATTTAATTGAAAACATTTTCATTCCTGAAGCTCCTTAATAGGACCGTGAAATCATAAGCAATGCATTATACAGTCAGACAGTTTAACCCAAAATAGCGTTGAAATCTTCATGGTGTTCCTGGTACAAGCTCTAATGGAATATCAAGGGTAATTATGGGGCCTAACATGGCGGCGGAAATTGGGGGTGCGTGGCCTTCTGACTCTGCTGCCTTCAACCAGAGTCATGGATTGTCATAGTTATAAGGAAACAGGGACCATGGAATCAGAACATCACAGAGAGCCCAGCTGCCTTTGGAAAGAAAAAGGGGAAGCTGGCTAATCTTTCAGATGCTTCTGACCCACATTTAGAATTGTATTTAATTGGATTAGAGTCAGCTGATGAGATCTTCTAGAAGTCTTACTTTTTGTATCCAATGTTGTATTAACAATCCTTCCCTCTCACCTTCTTATCTACTAATTTAACAAATATCCAATTTTTGAATTTATTCCAGTCATTGACCATTAACCTCCCCTCCTATCCAAAGTGATGCTGAGTGCTACAGCTGCCATGCCTTGAGGTTGTACGGGAGCGTTCTGTACAGCAACTAAAGGGCCCCTCGGGTTGGTCTACCACCCATGTGCCCACCTATATTTTATGGATACATATTATACATTTGATGTACACATATATGGCCTCCATTAGACTGTGAGATCCTTGAGGGTAGGGACTGTATTTTAGTCCTTTTAGTATCCCCAATACACTCCCTGAAACATAGTAGGGGCTTAATAAATGCTTGCTGATTTACATCAGCCTAATCCTGAAGACAGAAGACCTGAGTTCAAGACACAGTCCTTCAATCGGCTCATTCTCTTCCCTCAGGAAAGTCTCTTCAGCTCTTTCCAGGCCTAAGTTCTCTCATCCACAAAATTAGGATATTTAATTAGATGATCCCTGTGAAGAGGCATAAGCAGATATTTTCCTCACTGGCCAATAGTGGCAGTTGAGCTCCATCCCCACATATATATATATATATATATATATATATAGGTCAGAAGGAAGAGATGAGACACAGGAAAGGACTTCCAGGACCTACAATACCAAGGCTTTGAAGTTGTCTTTCCCACTCATATTCCTATAAGGAGACCCCACTGCCATTGTGCTCAAAGTTTTAGCCTTCTTGTCCTATGGATTTGGTAAGT
Source organism: Gracilinanus agilis (assembly GCF_016433145.1). Classification (NCBI taxonomy): domain Eukaryota; kingdom Metazoa; phylum Chordata; class Mammalia; order Didelphimorphia; family Didelphidae; genus Gracilinanus; species Gracilinanus agilis. The sequence continues at coordinate 5,863,900 of NC_058131.1, read as the reverse complement.
GTGTGTGTGTGTGTGTGTGTGTGTGTGTGTGTGTGTGTGTGTGTGAGAGAGAGAGAGAGAGAGAGAGAGAGAGAGAGAGAGAGAGAGAGAGAGAGAGAGAGAGAGAGAGAGAGAGTCCTCTGTATTATTAGGGAAATCTCTTTAAAACCACTGTGTCTGCATAAATGCCTTTGCTAAGAGCTAATTCAGCTCCTGGTGGATTAGAAAAAGGAAGCCCATCGGTGGGGGTTTGTGCACTGCAGTATTATGAGGAGCCACCACCAGGCTACCACTGGCACTGGAGGGAGCAGTGTCCCTCTGTGGCCATAAACATCAAGTACAAGTATGGGCTGGAAAAGTAGCCCAAATTATTTTGTCGTCATTCACTCATTAAATCGTGCCGTGACCCCAGTGGCCATAGCACGCCAATACTGTCCGTGGAGTTTTCTTGGCAAAGATGCCAGAAGGTTTGCCATCTCTTTCTCCCCGGATTAAGGCAAGCAGAGGTTAAGGGACTTTCCCAAGATCACACAACTAATAAAGGTCTGAAGTCCCCGAAGAGGGACTAAATCAAATTTTAAGCATGAAAAACAAGACCTGGAAAATTTAGTTCTTTACAAATTCAAAATCAGTGTGGAAAATGAGCATAGCAACAGTGGGATTAATTGGGTCTGTGATGCACCGACTACTTGATATCATCCTTCCCTCTCAGCACCATTTAAATATATGTAATTAAGGTGATTATCCTCGAAAATATGGGGAAATTGAAGAAGAAAAGGGACATGTTTATCATCAGAAAACACACGAACACCTTGGAGCTCTGCTTCATTATCTTGGTCCTGACTCGCCACGGAGCCGCCACATTCTTCAATGGAGGCTCTAATGTGCTGGTGCCGGGTTCCGCTAATGCTAGCTTAAAATTCCCTATGCATAGTCAACCAGCTCTGTAATTTGTCGGTGCTATTATTGTATTTAACATTTCCCATTCTGACATCTAATTTCCAGCTCTGCATGGCCAATATTATCACCAGGGGATATAAAAGGGTTTATTTAAATGACCCACTTGTAGATGGGCAAATGAAGAGAAACACTCGCAACTAATATTTCTCCCTATTCCCAGAGATGCCGAGCGATCCAAGGTGAGCCGAGAAACGTTCATTAAGTGCCTACTATGTGCTCGGCGCTATGCTCAGGGGGGGAGAGGATATAGCAGTTTAAAGGAGGCACAGTCACTGCCCTGGAACCTGGAGTTAACTAGGAGACATGATTCGGTATGAGAGATGTGGCAGAGAGTTTGTAAAAGTGCTCAAAATAAAATAAAAATTTTAATTTTTAAAAAATAAACAAACAAATAAATGAATATATCACGGGAGGGGGCGGGGAGTGCTCTTGGAGATGTAAAGAATAAGATCATGGAACTCGGGCAGGAGAGGGTCGAGAAAGCTGCCTGAAGGGGAGGATACTGGATTTTCAAAAGGTTCAACAGAGAAACAAAGGAAGGAAACATTGTAGATAAAGGAATAAGCCTGAACAAAGGCTAGGGAATTAGGGACAAATCTGAGTTTGTGAGCCACAGAGCTGGTCAGTTGACCTAGGAATATGGACTACATGGAGGGTCCATAGTCATAGAGTCAGACCTAGACCTGGAAGTGGCATTTGAGGTCATCTAGTCCTATCTCCCCATTTTATAGATAAGAAAACTGAGGTCCAGACAAGTTCATTGATTTTCCAAAGGTGTCATAGCCGGTAAGTGCAGAGCCACAGTTTTAACAGAGGTCTTCTGTCCCTAAAGCCAGCATTCATTCCAGTGAACCAATAAGATAAGTCTAGAAAGGGAGGGTGGGGTGGCCCCTGATGATAAAGGTCCTTAAATGCTATCCAGAAGATTTTTAAATTTTATTTGAGGGGAAATGAGGAATCTTGGAAGATTTTTATTTAGAGAAAGAGGGTCCTTAGATCATAGAGGTAGAGCTGGAAAGAGTATTGGATTGGATGACCAAAGAGTTGGGCAACTACCAGGCTTCCTCAACGTGTGACTTTAAGCATCTGCAATGTAGAGTGCACTGGCTCACGGGAGAGGATGGGGAAGGGGCCAATCCCTCTGCCTGGGGAACTCCTAGACCCCTAAGATGGATTCCCTTCAGAGGCGAGTTCCTAGTCACTCTGGGCAGAGACCTCTTCTAAAGGGCGTCACCATGACTGGTCATTCAAACTCTACTTGCTAACACCCAATGACAGGAGGCTCACCACTCATACAAGGCAGGACAGGCCACTTGGGGTTCAGTGTCATTTTGATAGAGGCAAAGAATACATAAAGAGCTCTACTCTGAAATGATTCAGAAGTGCCCAAAAGGGGAGTGATCAGAGTTTTCTACCAGGTACAGGGCAATCGAGGACCTCCTCAGAAAGCTTCCTTGAAGTGCCCCCTCTCTGTGCTAAGCGCCCAGCTGGCTCCTTAGAAATGGGCTTTCATAGCATCTCCTCATTTTTCCTTCCAAGGGCACTTTTGCTTATTTGCCATGGAAATGGAACCACCGTTTGCAATGGCTTCCACATGCCTGCCTTCTCTCATTTCTCCTCATTCTCAGCCTCAGAAATTAAATCTGTTTCATTTCTTCATCGTGCCTAAGTGGTTTGTTCCTGGGGAAATTAAGGTCCATTTTACAAAGGCGATAATGAAAGATTTCCACAAAATAAGCTGAAGATAGCCTAGAATCACAAAATCTCAGAGATCTAAAGCAACCCACCCAGCACGCGTGCACACATACACACACACACACACACACACACACACACACACACACACACACACAAGATACATAGAATCTCCATTAGAACATACCCAACAAGCAGTCATCCAAATTCTGCTCAAAAACCTCCAGCAAGAGGAAGGCGACTCACCACCTCTCAAGGCAGCACCTTCTACTTTAGGACAGTTCTTTTATTATTCAGGCATTTCAGTCCTGTCTGACTTTGTGGCTGACCCTGTTTGGGTTTTCTTGGCAGAAATACTGGAGAGGTTCATCATTTACTTTTCCAGCTCATTTGGCAAACTGAGACAAGCAGGGTGAAGTGACTTGCCCAGGGTCACAGCTGGTGTCTGAGGCTGGATTTGAACTCAGATCTTCCTGACTCCAAGCTCAGTGATGCCCTATCTATCGCACCACCTAGCTGCCCTGGACAGCTCTAATTATGAGCAAGTTCTCCATGACATATAGTCTACATCTGTGCCTTTGAAGCCTCCCACCCACTACTCTGCCTTCTGGGGAGAAGCAGAAGTGACTTCTTCCCCTTCGGGCACTCGGTCGGCTATCCTCTGTCCCTCCGCCCCTACCCCAGCCTTCTTTTCTACCGGCTAGAGGGTCCTCAGCTCCTTCCATTTGCCTCTGCCTGACGTCACTGAAGCCGAGATGTGGCGAGGATCTCAAATTCCACTTTAGTCCATCCGTACCAAACGAGCATTCCATCTAGACCGTTCTTGACAGGTTGGCCCTGAAGATGCTCTTGCATCCAGCCAGCCTGCAGGGAGAGGGAAGCAGACAGTCCTATCTGTAACAAGTTCTTCCTCCCATCCAGCCACGTTCTGCCTCTATCACTTCCCCGGGATAACATGACTTAGAGCTAAAAGGGACGTTAGAAAATTACTCCCACGGCACATTTTATAGGTGAGAAAAGTGAGACACGATGCAAACGAGTGACTTATACAAGGTCTCGCACTTACAGCAGCTCCGCCATTTAAACCCAAGTCAGTCATCTGATTCCAAATGCTCTTTCCAGTAAGCCTTGCTCTTCAGATATGGGGGTTTAACATACTTTGTCTAAGCTGTGAGATTCCAGGCGTGAATTCCACCCTCGAAAAAAGCAGCAGCACGTTCAGCAGGCGCCATCCTGGCCCACCGTGGGCTCTTGCTCTTCGTGCCTCTTCCATGAGGATGCTGATTGTGGCCCGAGATACAGGCACAAAATGCTGCTCGAGCATCTCCCAGCTCTTCTCTGTAAGTGAATCCTGAGGAATCGGCTGCGATGATCGCTTCGTAGACGAGCAGAGGAAGGGTGAGGAAGGGGAAGAGCCAAGAAACACGTGATGCAGGGCTGGGTCCAGCCTCTGGGGCCAAGCAGAACCAGCCCAAGCCCTTGGACACCAGAGAGCCTCCCAAATGTCACAACGCGGCTCTCACGTTCCATCCCACGTCGCCTCTCTTCACATGAATCACGCCCAGAACCTTCAACTGCAAGGAAGGAAACAAGAGCTATTAAACACCTACTGTGTGCCAGGCACTGGGCTAACTACAAATATTACCTCATCTAATTATCACGATAACCAGGGAGGGAGATGCTATTAGGATCTCCATTTTACAGTTGAAGAAACTGAGGCACACGGGGATGAAGTGACTTGTTTAAGGATCACACAGCTTGTAAGAGTCTGGGGCTACATTTGACCTTTGGTCTTCCACACTCCAGACTCAATGTTCTATCCACTGAGCCATCTGCTTGCCTCTCTTTGGATGAACCATAAAGTATATGACGGGGATTCGTACGAAATTAGGTAAGTTCCAAGCAGGTCGTGAAGGGTTTTAAATTCCAAACAGAGGAGCATTCGCTCCTAGAAGCAATAGGGAGCCACTTGGAGATTCTTGACTGCGGATTTTGTGGATGATGATTTAGACTGTTGACTGGTTGAGCAAGAGAAACCCTTTCCCCGTGCAACTGACCCAAGTGGACCTGCTTTTCCTTGGCAATGTAGGCTGTAAAGGCAAAGGCAAAGATGGTCGAGGTAGCCAAATCTCCAAAAAGACACGCCGCTCCAGGAAAGAGATTTGTCAAGAGCAAATCACTTTCAGAATAAGGAATTAACAATATTCAATTCTATCTACGTTATCCTCACTTGCCAAATTCTTCCTGAAGGCACCAAATCCCAGAGGAAAAAGAGGATGCCGGGAGGAAGGAGGCAAGGCAGACTATGGAGCTGAGGCCATGCCCACTGGAAGAAGGCTGGACCGAAGGAGAAGAGGACTGCTCGTCCGTGAGTGCTTGGTAAATCTTCAAGGGCTAGATCAGCGCATGGGCTCTCAGAGGCCCAAAGGACCTTGGCACCGAGGCGGTCCAGCCCTGAACAAGAGTCCTGACTTCCCAGTTGTTCAAGCATTTCTTCCTGACATTGAGCTTAATTACCTCTTTGCAATTTTCAGCCCCGAACCCCTGGCTCTGCCCTCCAGGACCCGACATAGCCGGTCCTTCTCCTCCCACATATTTTATATCGCAGTCTCTTTTCTAGGCTATCAACGGAACCATCTAGTTGATGAATTAAAGACGCTGCATCATCCTGGTTTCCAACCTCTAGACTTTATCCAGCTAACCTACCCCAAATGTGGAATCCAGAATAGTACACTGTGTTCCCAATGCAAACTGGTCAGTACCGAGGAGCCCAGGGTACTCGGCTCCGGGGCTCTCTGTCTCTCTTTTTACTAAGCCCTTACCTTCTCTCTTAAAATCAAAATTAAGTATCTGTTCCGAGGCTGAAAAATGGAAAGGGCTAAGCAGTTGGGATAAGTGACTCGTCCAGGGTCATTTAGCTAGGAAGTGTCTGAGACCAGATTTGATGTTCCATCTCCAGCCTTGGCTCTCCACCCACTTAGCCACCTGACCGCCCCTCCTGACGTTCTCTTAGCATAACCTAAGAGCATGCGGGTGTTCTTGACCTCTGCACCACCTACTGACCTTGTGCGAGGCCCACTAGGACCACAATGTGTTTGGTCAGACAAACATTTACTTACTGCTCCTAGAAGCACCTAGAAGTCAATTGTTGCTGTTTGAACCTGGAGGAAATCACTGGTCTGGACTGTAGGTTCTCATCTCAGGCCGGCCCCTGCCTCGCTAGCTGGGGGGCCTGGGGTGATCCTGCCACAAAATTCCTTCCAGTTCCAAAGCGAAGAGCCTATACAGAGTAGAAGTGGCGAAATGTAGTAGAAACTAAATCCCTAAAAAGAGAACCAACCAAGTAGCCAAAAGGACACGTCAACAACTCGCTAACGTTCGTAAATTAGCCTAAACCAAGTCCCCATGTGGGAATTCAAGGCCTCCGCAAATAACCTGCAGAATCGAACGAAGAGGCTGCGCTGGAATCAGAATGGGATTCCGGATCAAACTTAGCTGCTTCATTAAACATGAAAAATAGCCATTACAGGGCCGCCACTGGTTCCAAGATCATTTGTGGTGGAATTCCATCAAACAGCGACATGAGGAGGAGGAAATGAGGTGCTCCGACGTCTGTAATATTTACAATTTAGCAGCCATCATTGCCACAAACGCCCGAAGAAGGAAGTAGAGCCATGCACTCTCATGCCCATTTTAGAGATGAAAAAAGCGAGTCCCCTGCATCTGGGGTGACTTTCCAAGGTCGTGCATTGGATCACTTTGGGGATCAGAACTTGGGCCTGAGCATGCTGACAATGAGGACTGCTCTCGGCCCCAGCGTCCTTCCCAGAAAATGAGCCAAGCTTTCCCCCTAAAATTGTTGAGTGAGGAACCTTATATTCATCACCAGGAGAGACCCAAAATTCAGAAACTCCCAGAGGAGAGCACCCTGATCTCAGTGACTCCCCAAAGGATAAATCACGAAAACAGACATAATATCAGGAGCAGAGGTAAAAGGCCGCTGCCCAACACGGTAGTCATGGAGGGTCTCTGGGAGATGGCGCCATTTTCATTAGACTTTGAAACACAAGTAAGAATTGAACAGGTAAAGAGGCAGAGGGAGGCCCTCCGTGGCATCTGGACCACTTCGAGGCAAGGCATGGAAGAGAGACCAGGAGAGGCAGAGCTATCAAGGGGCTGGTCAACTAAAATTGGTTAATGAATGTAAATGGGCGGAAACTACTTTGAAATGTTGTGCAAATGGAAGAAACTCAGTTAACAGCCAAATTATTGGTAGCTCAAAGGTCTCAGCATGAGAGCCAGCGTCCAAGACGGTTCTTGACTAGAGAATCCCAACCTAAAGATGGAAATCTCTTGAGAATACTGTGTTCACAGGTCAGTGAGGATCTTAGAGGTCAGCTAGTCCAGTTTCCTCATTTTATAGATGACAAAATGGAGGCCCAAGGAAGGAAAGGTGCTTTTCTAAGGTTATACAGGTGGTAAGAAGCAGGAAGAATTTGGACCCAAGGTCTCCGATTCCAGCACCAGTGGTCTTTCCACTGGGGTACTTTGCACATAATAGATGCTTATTCCTTCACTGATGCGTACTTTGGGGCCCCCATCTGGTCACCAGTACTATAAGCCCTTCCATACCACGTGCAGGATTTTCAGTAGGGTTGGGACTCAGCAGCCCTACCCACCAGGTCTTTCAGAACCCAAGGATGTGGTTCACCTGGGCCAGACGACTTGAATTCATCCAGGTGAGCTAGACAGTCTTTTAAAACCTCTCTTTGAGGATTAGAAATTGGGGGAATGCCCGCTAACTGGGGAATGACTGAATAGGTTGGGTTATATGATTGTGATGGAATTTAATGTTCTCTAAGAAATAATGAGGGGGGTGTGGGAAGCCAATAAGAGAAACAAAGTCTCCAAGAGATACAAATCTGAGACTCCTCTTTTGACCCCTTTTGTGATCCTTGGGGATGGTTTCCAAAATACCTGGGAAGACTCAAATGAACCGATGCAAAGTGAAATGAGCAGAACCAAGAGAACAGTGTCCACAGTCACAGCAATAACAATGTTATTGATTAACAAATGCAACAAATGCATGAAATTGATTAACAAAATTGACAATGATTAACTGTGAAAGAGTTCACTTCTCTGATCAATACAAGGCAGTTCCAAAGGACTCAGGATGAAAACCGCTCTCCACCTGCAGAGACAGAACTGGTGAGCTCCAGGTGTGGAATGAAGCATATGCTTTTCCCTTTCTTTATTTTTCTTGCTTTTTTCCAACTTGGTTAATAAGGAAATATGTTTTGCACGGTTTCATATGTGTAATGGCTATCAGGTTGCTTGCCTTCTTAAAAGGCAAGGGAGGGGTTGGAGAGAGGAAGAAAATTTCAACTTGAAATTTTAAAAATGGATGTTTTAAAGATATAAACACATTTTTTATCTCTTTTTGGCAAAAAAAAAAACAGAAGCAAAAGAATTGGCCAGAAAAGTCTGTTCTCCCTCATGAACTAGCCTCATCTCATCTATCTCAAGGAATGGTCCTCTTCTTTCTTTAATAATCCTCTTTTCTCCAACCTGTTTTTTTTTTTTAATGTTGTCTTTAGTATTCCTCAGCAAGCTTAGCTCCCTCTAAGCTTCAGCACTGATGATATAGTACACAGTTCATTAGGTAGCATAATGAATGGAGTCCTGGACATGAAGTCAGAAAGATCTGAGTTTAAATCATGCCTCCGGCACTTAGAAAGTAAGTGCTTAATCTCTAAACCTCAGTTTCATCCCCCTGTAGAATGGGGATAATAATAGCACTAGCCTCACGAGGATGAAGATAAAATGAGTTAATAAACAAGGAACTTGGCAAACCGTAGAGTTCTGTGCAAAGGTGGGCTATTCATCTGTTCTAGGACAGGTTCCCGTTTTTGCATCCTTACATCCTTGTTTCTGTCAGACGCCTGCATGTCCTTCCACACATTTACCGTCTGGACTCCTCTTTCTCCCTCCTCAATAGTCAGGGGACTTGTCGTAGCCCAAATGGCAATTTGGAAACTGGAAGGGAAGTCTTGCAAATGTCATGTTCAACACCCCCAGCCTTTGGCCACCTTCCTCTGGTTGTATATCTGCTGCTTTGGGGAAAGTGGGGAGGGTGTATCTGGTGTATTTGTCCACATCCCCCTCCTCCAAAATGCTTCGAAATCCCCCAGGAGACTCCAACACGGTTCTTTGAAGCGTCTCCCTCAAATCCTTGCAGTGCAAAGTCTCAGAAGTTCCACATCACTCAGGAAAGGTGCCTCCAAGCTCTGAAATGCTGCCTTTGGTTCTGAGTTCCCTCCAGACCCTGGCAGGGCCCATTCTCTGTTCCAAGAATGATCAGCCCTCTGATGTGCTGTGATCTTCTTTAGCCGGCCCACTCGAATGGCCATCAGGAAATAAATCTCATTTTAGAGCCTTCCCTCCTTGGGCAGGGGAGTGAGATCTATCTTTGGGAAGCCATCACTGCCATGCATTTGTACCTAGCAAAGAGAAGTTATAAATTGTTAAAAAAGCCATTTTTACTCGGCCTAAAATGGACATGATGTTTTCTTCTAAGGAAAGTGTAAAAACACTGACTTCGCCGAACCATTTATAGGCACCATTTTTCTTCCTTCAAATCTCCTTCCTCCTGCATACATTTCTTGGGAACCTCTGGAGATATGATAATGAAATATTGATCGTCCTTCTTCGAGCCCACACCCTCTCCTGGTCTGTGCCTAATACTGATTCTTTTTTAGTTGACAAAGCATTCATCCAGAGGCCTTTTCTATATATAAATCCAAGGCAGACTCCAACGCCGCGTAGAAATGTTCAAGAGGGGGACACTGAGTCAGCTCGCCTCCCCGAGATCCGAAATCCCTGAGACCCCGAGAGGATGTCCATCCAGGCAAGTCCAGAACTAGAAGTGATCTGATGCTATAAATTAGCCCAAATGATACGTTTTTCCGTTTAATGCCATCCAAGAAGCACTTATTGGGCACTTACTGTGTGCACGGCGCCCTGCTAGGAATTGGGCGAAAGCAGAAATAGCCCCATCTTCAAGAAACTTCTGCTCGATGGGGAATATGGTATATTTATTTTATCTCTGACACTTTCTGTGCTATGTCCCAGCTCCCTTCCGTCTCTGATAAAATAGAGTCCCTGAATCGGTCATTTCCTCGAATCGAGCTCCCCATCTCCAAAAATGGAGTCAGATCCGCCTTTCTGGCGCAATGTGTTTACCCCAATATTCTTCCGCTTGGAGGAGCAGCTCCAGGAAGGACAGGAAGACTCGGAAGACCCAGGTTTGAGGTCCAAGTTATCCAAGAAGTCACCCCTCCAGATCACTTCTTTCCCGTCCTCTCTGGTACTCCCAGGCCGATTTCATTCTCACCCCTCTTTGGTGTTTCCCAGAGGCCTCTCTCTTCCCTGGCACGGAATCCAGGGGGCTCACACACTCGTCCTTCAAGTCCTGGCTCTTCCTCGTCCCAGCTCCCCAGTGCTGGTCTGGGGGCCGGGGGGTACTTGTGGGCCACCTGACGCCCCACACTACGGCTCCAGCAGACGCCGAACAAGCATCTCCCGTGGACCAGACATTATGGCAAATGCCAGGACTTCAGAGAAGGCCAACAGAGAGTCTTGGCCCCCGAGGAGCTCCCAGGAGAGAGAAGAGGCAGGCCATGGCCCTAGCAGAGTGCCTTCTGCCTCCCCTGCCTGGGTGGACGATGAACTCAGCCAGGCCCAGCCAGGAATCGTCAAGGGTTCAAGAGTCACCTTGGAAGGACTTCTCTCCAGAGAGCCGCCCCATGTGGGTCTGGCTCTGTGCCACTGGCCATCTCCAGGGGGGATTCGGAGGAAGACGTGACCAGCTGGGAGGAAGGTTAGAACCCACTGAGGCAGAACCAGGAGGCAGGAAACCTTGGCTGGCCAGAGCACTGAGTCCCATCTAATAAGGTAATGGCAAACAGGAATAAATCCAAAGGCATCTCCTCAGAGGCTCAGCCTGGGGCCATCTCATCAAGCTCGGGGCCAAAGAGAATCCCCATCAGAGAAGGCGAAGCCCAGAAGGGGTCATCCGGCGCTGGTTCAAGGCCTCAGAGAAAGGAGAGCCCACCTGCCCTCAGGAAGCCCTTCGATGGTCAGCAAGCTGTCGGTTTCTGTTTGTCCAGCCTAAATCAGCCTCTTTGTAAGTTCCTGCCGGGGACAAGGCAGAACAAGGCAGAACAAGGCTAATCCCTCCTCCAGATAACAGCTCTGAAAATCCTCAATAACTCCAGGCTTCTCACAGCACTCCTGAGCCTTCTCTTCTCCAGGCTAAGCATGCCCAGATCTGGCTACAGAGAAGGAGGAGGAAGAGATGGAGGAGGAGATGGAGGAGGAGATGGAAGAAGAGATGGAGGAGGAAGAAGAGGAGAAGAGGAGGAGGAGGAGGAGGAGGAGGAGGAGGAGGAGGAGGAGGAGGA
>NC_058131.1:5828047-5847826 GCF_016433145.1 Gracilinanus agilis | reverse complement strand
AGAGAGAGAGAGAGAGAGAGAGAGAGAGAGAGAGAGATGGAAGAGATGGAAAGAAGGCAGAGACAGGAAAATGCAAGAGATGATCCGCACTGCTCCACCAAAGATTGATGGAGAAGTTACCAGATGGAAAGCCTCAGCAAAGGGAAGGGAGTGAAGGGGCATTGGCAGAGCTCAAGATTCCTCAGGCAACACCCCAGTGAAGAGACACAAATGATAAACAGGAAGGCATGATCTTCTTGGGGAGAGCAACCATTGAGAATTATGAGAAACATGCTGAGGATGCCCAAGCCAGCCACATCCCAAGTGCACTAAGGCACGGAGCTCTTGGGCTCTCCTGTCCTCCTGAAACACATCATTTCCCAAGAGATAAAGAGAGATAGAGAGAGAAACAGAGTTAGAAAGGAAGAGACAAAGACTGAGAATAGAGAAAGATTCCAAAAGGAGGATGGAAGTGAATTACCAGTGACGAGCCATCCTAAGGCCAGCCATGCAGCTGCCTCAAGGATGGAAGCACCAAAGGAGGGTTCCTTCCTTGCCCCTTCCCCAGAAGATGGCAGATTTGTAGATTTAGATGAAGATCTGAAGGGATTTTGAGGTCTTAGCGTCCAAGCCCAGCATCGTGCAGATAAAGAACCCGAGGACCAGAATGACCCTGTGATTTGCCCAAGGCCACACAGCTTGTGTTTTGGAAAGGAAAGGATTTGAAGCCAAGTCATCCTGACTCCAAATCCAGCACTTCACCATGATGTCTTTCTAAGGGCAGCAAAACAATACCTAGAAAGAGCTCTCCTCCTGGGGCCCAGAGGAAGTAAAGGAAATAACCAGAACAAGAAAAAATGGATATTTTCTAAATCAAACTTGTACAGAGTTTTCCTTCTTTGAGCCTCACAGCAATGCTTGAAGGTAGTTTTTTTTAACCCTTAACTTCTATGTATTGGCTCCTAGGTGGAAGAGTGGGAAGGGTGGGCCATGGGGTCAAGTGACTTGCCCAGGGTCACACGGCTGGGAAGTGTCTGAGGCCGGATTTTGAAGGTAGTTTTAACAGACCTTTTATCCCCATTTTATAGATTGAGAGACTGAGACGCAGAGAAGGTAAGTAACTTGGTCAGGGTCACACAATAAGTGTCAGAGGAAGGGCCTGAACCCAACTCTTCCTGATGCCAAGTCCAACCGTTTATTCACTGCTATAGAATATTTTCAGCTTTGAAGCCTTCCTTTCTACCTCCTCCAATCCCACACATGTTCCTCCTTTCAAGGATCCAGACCTCCCATCCAGGAGACCCACAGACAATATTTTATCCTCTCCATGAATGCTCTCTCCAGGCCAGGACAAGGCCTGAGTCCCTCCTTTCTGAGTGGGAATGGCTTTGACCCAAGGACTGTGGCCGATGGAAGGCTCTACCTCTTTCCAAGGCTGATCGCAGCTCCTGGATCCTTCAAACCCCAAGAAGAAGATGTGGAGAATGGGGCCATCCACTATGTGGTCCAAGACCCACACCCTGGAGGCTAAGTGACTGACCTCGGGTCATATCGCCCGGAAGTGTCTGAGGTGGGATTTGAACTTGGGTCTTCCTGATGCTGAGGCTAATGTTCTAGCCTGTGTAGCACCTCGCTGTCCCAGGTTCTGTTCTAGGTCTGGGAATATAAACACTGTGATGGAAGAGTCTCTGCCCTCAAAGGGTTTTTAAATGAGAGAGAGATTCAGAGACAGAGACAGAGACAGAGAGTGAGAGATTGAGAGAGAGAGAGAGAGAGAGAGAGAGAGAGAGAGAGAGAGAGAGAGATACAACATGCTTGTATATAGGCACGAGCAGGAGGATGTCCTGAGTTCGAATTCTGCTTCAGGGATATGGACCTTGGCTATGCCTAGCTGTGTGACCCTGAGAAATATCACTTCGCCTTTGTCAACCCCCCTTTTCCTCAACTGCAAAATGGAGAGAATGAGAGCGTCTGCCTGCTGGTATCCGGTGAGATACTGAACGGAAAATGCTTTGCAACGTTTGAGGCCTCTTCTTAGCCGTCATCCTCCCTGCCATGGTTTCCACCTCCGTCTCCTAGTCCCTCTCTGTTCCTTCTTCTCTTCCCCCTTCCCTCCTCTCTGTCCCTCTCCCTTTCTTCCCTTCCTTCCTCTCCTCCAGCCTCCTCCTCCTCCTTCCCGTCCTAGGGAACCTGCACCAATCCGCTCCTTCCCCATCCTCTCCTGCAGGCCCCTGGTGAGCTCTAGCACATGTCTGGAAGCTGCCTGGGGGAGCCATCTGTCATGGAGGACCAGAGTCTTAATTAGCCCACAGGGACTGCGCCCGGCCCGTTGGCCTCCCATCACCTCACTGAGCCTTGACAGCTAAGCAGCTGCCTGCATCGGTGCCAGCTGGGAAGGAAGGGCCGGGAGCCATTCATCAGTCCCCTCTCCGCACCTGGAGAGACTTCTCCCCCTGGAGCTCCTGTGAAATAGGAAGGAAGAGCCCCAACTGCCTCGAGCAGCCTCTCTACCGCCTGCGCAATCCATGGCTGGCCACTCGCCGGTCAGAGGACAGCCCCGACAGCCTCTGTTTGCAGGCTCCGCCTTGGACCAGATCTAGGATCTGGGATGGCCAGAAGTCATCAGGGCTCTGGCCAGGCCCAGCAGCCTCTGGTCCTGCCCTAAAACAGCGGGTTTTCCATCAGAGAGAGAAATACAAAATGGCGGTGTTGGGAAGGATCTCGGGACACAAAACCTAGAACGCCTTCGAATATAGACTACCAGATGCAGAAGCCGTGAGCATCGAACAACACAGAACACAACGTGAGAGCCAAGCAGGACCCTAGAAAGTAGGTCGGCATGTTTGGCTTCTGGAATACAGACTGTCAGAGAAAAAAAAGAAACCTAGAAAATAAGACAGAATATCAGGGTTGAGAAGGTCCCTAGAGAGGAAGGGAGACATTTAACAATGGGGAGAACTTAGAACATAAAGGGGCCTTGGTTCCATCTGGTTCCACTATTTCATTGAGCAGATACAGTAGGTGGGAGCCAAAGATATCCCCAGAGTCAGCTGGGTGATGCAGTGGACAGAGCAATGGACCCAGAATCAGGAAGGCTTGAGTTCAAATCCAGCCATACACACATATTAGGTGTGTGATCTGAATGAATCAGTGAGTCTCGTTCTCTGTAAAATGGGGGTGATAATGATGGCACTTAGCTCCTAAGATATTTGTAAAGCACTTAGCACAGTACCTGGCAAACAGTAGGCATATAATAAATGTGTATTTCCTTCCTTGCTCTCCCTACATCATCTCTGCTTGTAAATCCCCAGTCATGGAGAACTCCCTTCCACTCAAGGGAGCCCATTCCACTTGGGGATGGCTCTTGCGACAGGGAAGATTTTCTTAACAGAAAGGCTAAATCTGTTTCTCTGTGACTTTCACCTGTGATATCATGTCCTGCTCTTCGGGATCAGACAGAACAGGTCGAAGCCCATTTCCCAGGGACAGTCTCTGAGGAACTTCAAGTCTGCTGTCAAATCAAGCCTACGTCCACTCTTCTGTGCATTAACAATCCTCCCCACACTGAGTGTTGAACTGGACCTCCTCCATTTCCAGCTCCGCCTGGAGAGAAATCGCCTCTACTCTGGGGGCTCTGACCCTCTTGGGTGTCATGGTCCCCTTTGTGGGCTCGGGAGCCCCAAGACTGCTGGGATTTGTCACCCATGTTCAATCCTGAAGGCAACACTACATACATACATACTTACATACATCACTTTGAGGTTGGTGAAATGAAGATGAATTTTGACTCCATCCCACTTCACAGACCCCCCCAAATATACATTCATGGACCAGAACCCACATGAAGAGGCCCTGCTCTGCAACGTACCCATGACCCATTGTCCAGCCATAATCAACGATCCCATCAACAGGCATCAGACCCTGAGCATACAAAGAACCAAAGGCCAACCAATTCCCTTCCTCAGGGAGTCTCCATCCTAATGGAAAAGACGGAAGGAACATAGAGAAGCAAACCCATAACATACCCCAAACGAGTCCGAGGAAGTTTGAGGAGGGAAGAAGAAAGCAGTGAGGCTTCCTGCAGAAGAGGATCCTGAGCTGGGCTGAAGGAAGCCTCGGATCCCCCAGGCAGGCAGCTGCAGATGTCACCTCTGCCCCATCCGTGCTAATTATTATTTAATCTGTTCTCGCCCCTGAGGCTTAGCTTCCAGAATAGTGTCATCTGCGGCAAATGCTGTCAATATTTGGGCAAAATTATATCACAGAGGCTTCCACTTCAAATAATTTACATACAAATTTAAAACCCCGTATTGATACCTCTGGTCCTCCTGGGGCTCTACAAAGAGCCCTGGATTTGGTGCAAGGGGAGAGGGGTCCGAGTCCTCACTCAGTTTCCCCATATGTACAAGGAGAGCGTCGGACTTGGTGATCTCAAAGTTCCCCTCCTTCTCTCAGATTATTCGAGGGATGCTGTGTAAGCTCTAGAAGAGGAAGCGACCATCGCCAAAGCCCAGCAGCAAAGCCTTGTCCAGAGGAGACTGACCAAAGCAGAAGGAGGTCTGGACGGGCAGGACTGACTTGCCTTCTTGCTTGCTTTCGTCACTCCAGCGCTTGGTACAACGTCTGGCACAGAGATGCTTGTTGCTGCCTGCCTGACTGCTTGTGTGAACTGAGGCAAAGGGAAATGAGGGGAACCGAAATGAGCCAGTCAGTCACGGAGTATCTGTTAGACACCTAGACTAGGCCAAGCGCTGGAGATAGGATATTAGGGGGGAAACACTTCCCGCTCTCAAGGAATTCATGGTCTAATGGGAGACACAATATGCCGGCACAGGCGCACCAACAACAAGCTCCAAACAAGATAAACAGGACCAGCAGAGGAAAGGGACTGGAAGAGGAGGAGCTGGAAGGCTTCCTAAAGGAGGTGACATCGAGCTGGGACATCAAGGAAGTCAGGAGGAAGAGCATTCCAGGCAGAGAGAAAAGCCAGAGAAAATTCCTGGAGCTGAGAGATCGAGTGCCAGAAGGCAGGCATGACTGAATCAATAAGTGCCCGTCCGGGAGCAAGAAGGTAAGAGGGAGCTAACTTATGAAGGGCTGTGAATTCCAAACAGAACATTTTATGTTTGCTCCTGGAGGCCATAGGGAGCCATTGGAGGGTATTGACTAGAGGAGGGCATGATCGGATCTGTGATTTAGGAGGATGAAATGCAGGACAATATAAATGAAAAGATCACTAACAATGAGCAGATTTCAGAGCAATTGTTAAAACCAATGAAGGTCTTGGAGAAACAATCATGAAACTTGCCTTATACTTCTCAGCACAGAGGAGGAAAGACCACTAAGACAGAAGGTTAGACACACTTTTCAGACTTGACCACTGTGTCCCGTGTCTTTAACTGTTTTTCTTTATTTCAAGAGAGGCTTCAGTGTCAAAACGAAGGAGTGCGAGAGCTGCCATTTCTAGAAATGATCATGATCAAAAAAGAAGCAGCATCAGAAAAATAAGATCAGTGAACAAACATTTCACAGGCTTGGGCTGGTCTGGAGTAGCCAATTCTCCTGATTTCTCTCTGTCCAGGGTACCACCATTTAACTAGTCACCCAAGTTTAGAATCTAAAGAAATAAGTTCAGGCCTAGAGACAGGAGGTCCTGGATTCAAATCAGCCTTAAGACACTTCCCAGCTGTGTGACCCTGGGAAAGTCACTTGACCCCCGTGGCCCACCCTTACCACTCTTCCACCTATGAGACAATACACCGAAGGTAAGGGTTTAAAAAAAAAAAAGAAAGAAATGCAAAGGATGCCACTAAGGCAATAAAGCTCAGATTACTCCCATCACCCTTCTAGATTCCTACTTTGTTCTACTGAGCAGTGATAGAGGAAGTCTCACAACCTTGATGGCTGGGTCCTCTACACATTTATGTCACCTGTTCTCAATGCACTAAGGCAAAGCAACGCTTTGGTTCTTCTGTAGTTGCCTCTATTGTACTCACCACAGCAGCTCTTCTAAACTTTCTCTTTTCCTCTCAAGCTAACTATATCATCCCTTCTACCCACTCTTTCAGCAGGAGATCTGACCCACACTTTACTGAGAAAACAAAGGTTATTCCCTGTGAGCTCCCTCTTCTCTCTTTCATCTCAAAACCTCTTGATATCATTTCCCATCTCTACTGTAATCACTGATGAAGACGTTCTTCTTGCTAAGTGAAGCCTTCTATGCATACTTTTTTTTTATATTTTCTTTTATTAAAACCCTCACCTTCCATCTTGGAGTCAATACTGTGTATTGGCTCCAAGGCAGAAGAGTGGTAAGGGTGGGCAATGGGGGTCAAGTGACTTGCCCAGGGTCACACAGCTGGGAAGTGTCTGAGACCAGATTGGAACCCAGGACCTCCCATCTCTAGGCCTGGCTCTCAGTCCACTGAGTTACCCAGCTGCCCCCTTCTATACATACTCTGTTAATTTAATATATTTCTTCCATTAAAATACCCAGTTAATTCCCTCCCCCTTCCCCCATTAGAATAGAGAATAGGCATCATTTGACAATATATGTATATATACACACACATATATATGTATATGTATATATATATAAACTGTGTCAGTTATTTCTGTTGATCAGTTCTTTCCCTGGAGGTGAGCGCACCAAGTCATTCTTCCAGCAATATTTCTGTTGCTGTATGGAATATTCTCTTGGTTATTCTCATTTCACTCTTCATAACCTCATGGAGGTCTTTCCATGTTCTTCCAAAACTAACCTGCTCATCACTTCTTGAAATGCATTATTCTATCACAACCATATACAACAACTTGCTTAGTCATTCTCCGATGGATGGGCATCCCCTCAGTTTCCTTGCTGCTACAAAGAAAGCTGCTATAAATATTTTAGACCATATAGATTCTTTTCCTTTTTGCTGATGACCTTAGGAAATAGTAGTATTGCGGGGTCAAAAGGTATACATAGATTTATAACACTCTGAGTATAATTCCAAATTTCTTTCCAGAATGGTTGGATCCGTTCACAGTTCCATCAACAGTGTATTAGTGTCTCCATTTGTCATTTTGCCCTTGATCCCATACTCTCCCAACTCCTCTTACTGGTTTTCCATCTCCTTTCTAATTGTCAGTCTATCTATTGGATCCTTCTCTGCTAACAGTGAACAGATCTAGTTTTCCCCTATCCTTAAAGGCATTTAAAAAAAAACCTTCACTTCACACCACTATCCCCTCAAGCTATCATTCTCTATCTCTCCTCCCTTAAATAACCAAACTCCTAGGAAAACCCGTCTGCCCTCATATCCCCCACTTCTTTTCTTCACTTCTCATTCCCTAACCACATGCTAACTCATTTAAACATCACGAGTTACTATGATTATCCCCAATTACAGATGAGGGAGCCAGGTTCAGACTTGACTAGGAATAGTTCATGTCTGCAGAAGGATTCAAACCAAGGTCTTCCGACTGGAGTCCAGAAATCCATTCACGATGTCATGCCCCCTCCCAAATCTAGAATCCTGAAGAACATGATTCCTTTCATGATGTCCTTCAATCATAAAACACTACAATTAGAAAAGATTCAAAATAGCAGGTGAGTAGGCAATGAAGAATGAATATGTGGGGTGAGGGAGGTGTAAAAGGGATGAATCATGGAGGAACCTTCAAGGAAGCATGCTAGAGGAGAACAAGTTTCAGATTTGGAGAGAGAGCACCTGGGTTTGAATCCTACCTTTGCTATTCTCTATCTTGACCCTGGACAAAGCACTGAATGCCTCTGGACCTGCCATCTGCCAATGAAGGGGTAGTACTATATTGCCTCTAAGATCTCTCTTCCCTTCAAATTTCACTAAACAAAGGAGATGTCGGTTACTTTTCGTGGTGCTCAAGACCTTAGGAAGATTAGTCCAGCCTAGTTCATGAGACTTTTCCAGACACATAGAATGAGGGCACCAGTACATGCCCTCCACAAAGAGGATCTGGATCACATTCCTCCTCCTGTCTATACCCTCAATTATATAAACCAAGAATAAGGACAACTTTAAGAAACAATAACCCAAACGCCCAAGATCTCCCGATTTTTATCTGCTACCTAAAGGCAGCTTAGGGGTAAGAGAAAAGCTGATTCCCTCATTAGGACTAATGACAAGAGGGAGGTATTACCCTGCCATAGCTCCACTGAGCTACCATCCTATCTTAAAATCTCTTATCAAATTATCTCATATTTACTTATCAGTCTTACTTATATCCAGTCATAACTACCTTAACTCAGCCGTACTCTGATTAATCCTAAGATTTCCTTCTCCCATTGGTGAGTGTTTCCTGGAAATTCCATTTTGGAGAAGAATCAAAACCAGCCATCTCTCAATCTCTAGATTTGACTACAATGCTCCTGCCTAGGCAGCTCTTTTCCCCTTTTTCAGCTCTGCCTTTATGGGTCGTCTTTCTCTTCAGAAAGAGGGCATGAGGGCAAGAACTATCTTTCACTTTGCTTATATTTGTATCACCAGAGCTAAGCATAGTGCCTGGCACATAATAAACACTTACATGTTTTGTTTGTTGACTAACTGATTGATATACATATGCATATATATATATAAATATATATATATATATGAGTAGGATGAAATTCCTTGAGGGAAGTAGAAAATGTATTGGATTAGTAATCAGATGGCCTGCATTCAATCCCAGTTCTGACACATACTATTTGTGCAACCTTGCACTCACTTAACCTCTCTGGGCCTTCCCTTTGCTGAAAGAGAGGGGAGGGGGGAAGGAGAAAAAGGATAAGGGAGAGGGAAAGAGAGATGAATAGAGATAAATACAGATATGTATAGATGGAGGAATGGAGGAATGGAAAGAGGGATAGATAGACACATACATACACAGCTGGATAGACAGACAGAGACAGACAGACAGANTTTGACTGGGGCCCAGAGTCAGTGATGGGCAGTCATCTGAAATAAAGCTGGAAAGAGAAACCAGAGACAGATTGTGGAGAGCCTTAATTGAAAGGCTGAGGTTGGCCATTAGACAGTTGGCAGCAGAGAGCCACTGAAGGGTTTTAAGCAGAAGATAGACATGGTCAGTGCTGAGCTTCAGGGAAATTAATTTGGCACCATGTGCAGGGCAATTTGGAGGAAGAGGATATGGGAAGCTGAAAAACCAGTGGGGAAGCCATTGCAATAGTTTAGGATAGTGGTGGTGAACTAAGGGGCTGGAAAGAATATGAAGAAGGACAAGGGGAGCACAGGTTGGGATGCTAGGGAGGTAGAATCTGAAGGACTTGGTGACTGATGTAAGGAGTGAGAGAGAAGGAAGAGTCATTGATGATACCCAAGTGACTTGAAGAGCTGCGGCTGGAAGTCCACTTATTGGAATCATGGAAGAGAGAGTCACTTGGGTGAGAGAGTGTCTGAGAGTCTTGTTTGATTCTAGAACCTCTACTCCTAAGAGTCTCATTTGCCTTTATCTCACTTTCCCTTAAATCTAGCATTTGTCAGAATACCTTCCTACCCTCCTCCCAGTTATTTCAGAGGGTAATGGAATCCTATATCTCTACATAGAAGAAGCCTCAAAGACCCTTTAATCCAGTTCCATCATTTTATGTTTGAGAAAACAGAAGTCTACAGAGCTCAAGTGACTTTAGCCAGCATCTCACAGGCACCAAGCAGCAGAGAAAGGATTTGAACCTGGAGTATTTGATTCCAGATCCATTTTTCAACTCTGTACCATATTGCTTAACAGAATCAGGTGGCCCAGTAGATAGAGTAGTTGGGCTTGAAGTCAGGAAGACCTGAGTTCAAATCTATCCTCAGACACTTCCTAGCTGAATGGCCCTGGGCAAGTCATTTAACCCTGTTTGCCTCAGTTTTCTCATCTGTAAAATGAGCTGGAGAAGGAAGTGACCAACCTCTCCAGTATCTCTACAAATGGGGACATGGAGAGAGGGCAGGACTGAAAAACTGTAGAACAAAGAAGATTAAATGAGATAATGGATCGCAAAAAAGAACCTAACAACCACCACAAATATGGCCTTTCCCTAGCATTGATGTCCTTGACGCTGGGCTCAGTCCTTCTGATCTGTGTGTCCCCAGATCCCAACACAAAGCTTTCAGTATAGTCTGTGCTTCATTAAAGCTTTTTTAAATGAATTAAAGGAATTAGGAGAATTCAGAGAGTGTGGTAGCCACACAAGCCCATAACGTGGGATCCCGGCCACTGGCCACACACACACACACACACACACACACACACACAAGGTTGTTGATATGTTGATAAACTGTGTTTACCCCTTTCTTTTTTATTCGTCTTCTCCCCTGCAAAGGGATGGCTCACTAGGTACAACCAGGGAGAGGCGAGATATTTTGGGAAATACAGAAGATTTGAAAACAAAAGAGAACGATTTTTCCACCAAAGCACTCTGGAAATGCAAGCAATCTTTCTTGTTGTTAATTAGGCAGCCCACAAACAGAGAAGTCCCATTGTGATCAGAGGATCACCGAGTCTGGAGCTGGAAGGTACCTCAGAGTCCAGCAGGTGAAGAAACTGAGGTCTACCAAGGGCCAGTGACTTGCCCAAAGTCATGAAGGTCTCCCAGTGGTGGTGGTCAGGCCCGGTGACCCCCCTTTGCTCGGCGGCAGGCTGTAAGAGGGGGTGCTTACATGATGTTCGCCCATATTCCTTCCCTAAGCCTTCTGTGGCTGAGGGCAGCAAAGGGTTAAGCTCTTCCAAAATTGATGCTATTAGGCATCCCCTGTTGCTCCAAGGATTGTTTTTGTTCCTGCTAATTAAAAACAGGTGCACTTGCCTTTTGAGTCTGCTGGGCACCTTTCCGGGGCCTCGTTGCCCAGGAGACTGGCATCTCTGCAGCGCTGCGGTCCCTGGAAGCTTCCAGCGCTCGCTCACTCGGCTCATTTGCATGGGAGAATCTGGGCTTCACCTGGGGTGCGGAGGAAGATGCACAAAGCCAAGCTTAACTGTCCTGCCAAAAACAAAAGGGGAGGGGGCTGATGGGTGAGATCTCAGCAGATGGGGAGAGGAGCCCCAAATCAGAAAAGCCTGGGAACTGGCAGCCTGGGTTCTAGTCCGGGCTTTGCCCCTATTGGCTCTGGAATCCGAGGCAGACTTCCTGGAAGAGGCAGCGTTGGAGAGGGGCTCGAGCAGGGCAGGATTGGAACCTGTAGAAATGCTAGGGAGGGCATCAGAGGAGATGGGGGTGGTTCAAGCAAAGATCAGGAGGTGGGAAAAGGCTGATTGGATGCAGAGGCTGGTGAGCCTTCCCCTCCCTGGACCTCAGTTTTCTCCTTAATAGAAGGCAGAGCTCAGGGTAGTTGCTTTCCAAAACCCCTTCCAGGGCCCACCTTCTTCGTCCAGCCTGTTCATTCTATCCTCTCCTCCATGTTCTAAATGACTTTCAATTGCAATTAGCTTGTGCTCGGTGGTCCCTTCCAGCTCTGACTTCCTCCAGATTTCCGAGCTCTAATCATCTCTGATCCTAAACTCAGAACCTTTTCTCTCGTTATTTCCTCTTGTCTACACTGTAGGCCCCCTCCCTCCTCCTACGCTGCCCTCCCTCCCGTGTCTGCAGCCCAAAGTCCTGCCTTCCCCAGGGCTCCCCCGTCAGGCAGCTCCTGCCCTCTTCTCTCCCTTTTCAGAACATATCCCTTCCCATCACGTATTTCTCGTATTCCAAGAGGCCTCCGAAGAGAGGCATTTAGGTGGTGCGATGGAGAGACCATTGGGCACGGAGACAGGAAGGCAGACCTAAGTCCAAGGCCAGCCTCAGACTCTCGCCAGCTCTGTGAACCTGGGCAGGTCACTTAATCTCTGCGTGCCTCCATTTCTTCAACTGTCAAAAAAGGCAGAAACAATAGCCCCTGTGTGCCAGGGTCCTCGTGAGGCTCGAAGGTCAGCACGGTGGCTGGCACGCAGGAGATGCTTCATAGCTGCTTATTTCATTCCCTTCCATCTAAGACTGAGGCTCTGAAGATCCTCCTACCTTGATCTGAACTGAGTCTGGGTCTACCCACAGCTCTCGACCAACTCCGTTCAACTCTCCTTGACGCCATCATTTCAACCGATCAATTGATCGATGATCCCTAATAGCTACCGTTTGTATAGCGTTTACTCTTTGCCAGATACTGTGCTAAGTGCTTGTTAAGTTTTATTTCGTGGGCTCCTTGCAACAACCCTGGGAGATAATTACTATAATTATCCCCCTTTTACAGATGAAGAAATTGAGGCAGAAAAGAGTTAAGCAACTTGCCCAAAGTCACACAGCTGGTAAATATTTAAGGTGGGATTTGACATCATCACGCACCTACCTCCCAGGGTTGTTGTGAGGATCAAAGGCGGTATCATCATCAAGGGCTCAAAGCACAGTGCCTGCCACCTAGTAGGGCTGTATAAGGGCTCTCATCCATTCAGAGTAACTACCAAGAACAGACACGAGCTAGTAAGGCACAAGAGGGTTAGGAAGACGAGGTCTCCTGGGCACTTCGAAAGCCCTGGCTGCAGCTCTTTGGCTGTGGCTCTTTCCAGTTTTCATCCCAGAGAGCAGACCTTGACTCTAATCCTCTAGCCCTGTGATGGCAAACCTAGGGCATGTGTGCCAAAGACGGCACGCAGAGACCTCTCTGTGGGCACACGCGCCGTCGCCCACTGGAAATGATCCCTTCCCCCTCTCCACCATGCCTCCCAGTGCCTCTGTCCAGCAGCCCAATGGAAACACTTATTTCATCCCCTGAGCAGAGTGCATGGGCCTCTTCCCTCCCATTCTCCCTCCCCTGGCTGGGGTAAGGTGGGGGGGAGACTCAGTCTGGGTGGGGTATGGCACAGCACCCAGTTGGGGGGGGGAAGGGTCATGGCACACCGTGTCTAAAAGGTTCACCATCACTGCTCTAGGCGGTCCCCTGTGATACTCCCAATCCCAGCTCCCTCCCCCAACTCTAGCCATCCTTCAGATTTCAGGAGAGCCAAGATTCTGGCCCCCTTAGCCTCCATCCCCCAGACTGACCACTGCCCAGTCTCCTGTCAGACTCCCTTCTTGTTCTAGCACTAGCATCGAGGGAGGAATGGGATGGGTCTCTGTAAACGCACTGCATGACGGTCCAGAACGCACGGTTGTCCTGCCACCAGGAGCATCATTCTTAGCCTGCCTCCACTCTGGCCTCCTGGATGGGGGCTGCAAATGGGAAGGGATGCCAGGCCCTTGATTTGCAGCCGGGACGAGCCTTAGCCAAAGGATGGAAAATCTGATTTTCTCTCTTCTCTTTAATTTACTGCTAGTGAGCAGATTCAATTGGATTTGTCTTCTGTGGGACTGTTTATGGCCATTTGAGAGAGGCGTGCTTTCAAAATTATAAGGGCCTCCTAAATTGTGCTGGGGAGAGGAGAGAAGCGGGAGATAAGGATTCCAACACTCCGGAATTTATCAGCTCAGCATGGGGAGGAAGGCAGGCGAGGCTTAGGCGTGTGCATGAGAGAGTAACCAGGCTGTAATACAGCTTGGAGGAAGTTAAGCAAATAAACGATTTCTTCCTAAAGCAATCACACTGAGATTTGGGAAGATTCGCCAACCGTTTCATCCTCCCCAGAGCCTTCTCTGAACCCCCCAGCCCTGCCTCCCATCAGGCTGTTCTCTCCTCCCTCGGTGCCCTTAAATAATAAGCACAGAAGCCTCGCTCTAGAAAAGAGCTCAGAAGGCATCGCGTCCACTCAGCAGCCTAAAACAAATCCCCGTAGTGCTTCCGTCTGGAATCAATGATCAGAAGTCCATAGAGGGCAGGGAACTGGGGAGCCATCGAATGCAACCCTGCATCTAACAGGTGAGGAAACTGAGGCCCAGAGGGGAGAAGTCCCTGCCCAAGGTCCAAAATGTAATAAGCCACAGAAGCTGGATAGGAACTCGGGTCCTCTGTCTAAGGTCAGGAATGGGCAAGAATTACTAGAATAGCTAATCACATCTGGCATTTCTCTAGAGTTTTAAGGTATGAAAAACACTTTATATAGATGAACTCATTTGTTCCTCATAATAATCCTGGTGGGGGGGTGCTATTATTATCCACATTTTATGGATGAGAAAACTGAGGTAAACAGGTAAAGTGACTTGGCCAGGGTCACCTAGCTAAGAAATGTCAAGAGTTTGGGTTTGACCTGAAGTATGGCTGGAACTCAGGGATTCCTAACATCAAGTCTAGAATTCTGTCCACGGTTGGCAACTTCCCAGTGGCCTTATCATTATGAAAATGGTACAGGAAGACTGCCTTTAAAATGTGATTTGGGGGTTAGTTCAGTAGATTGAGAGTCAGGCCCAGAAATAGAAGGTCCTGGGTTCAAATTTGGCCTCAGACACTTCCTAGCTGTGTTACCCTGGGCAAGTCATTTAACCCCCATTGCCTATACTTACCACTCTTCTGCCTTGGAACCAGTACACAGTATTGATTCCAAGACGGAATTTAAGGGTTAAAAAAATTTTTAAATAAAAAGATAAAATAAAGTGTGATTTGCAAAACTACCTGTGTAGGGCAGCTAAGTGGCACCGTAGATTGATAGTCAGGCCTAGAGACAGGAGGTTCTGCATTCAAATTTGACCTCAGATGCTTCCTAGCTGTGTGACCCTGGGCAAGTCACTTAACTCCCATTGCCTAAACTTTACTGCTCTTCTGCCTTAGAACCAATACACAGTACTGATTCTACGACAGAAGGTGAGAGTTGTTTTTTTAAAGGCTATGTGTGTATGATATCTCGTAGGAGCTTAATGCCAATCCTTTGAGGTGGGCAAGACAGAGATTCTCATCTCCACTTTTACCCCTGAAGGACCCAAAATTCCCATAAAGGAAATGACTTGATCAAGGCAGCATGGTCAGTGACTGGACTTGGGCAGAACTTGAAGCTTGGTCTCTTGATCTGAGGTCTGTAATCCCAGATCCCAACCCATGACCTTAGGCAAGTCATTGCCCCTCTCCTGGTCTCAGTCTTCATCCAGATAGGAAGGATGGAGTTCCGCGCTCCCTCCTAATTAATCCCCAGCTAGGATTTCCTTTCTGCAATGTGTAAATAAGATGGTTCCTTTATCAGATGTAAAGGCTGCTCTAATTGGGTCAGAAAAGGAAGAATGAGACTGGTCAAAACAGGGGAGCAAACTCTAAGAGCTTTTACCAGTAGAGAAACGTCCATCGTTGCTCAGTTCCGTGCCGGACTCTCGAACTCTCTGCCCAGGAGCTCCTTGAAGGGGCCCTCTTGGACCTGTACAGAAGAGATCAAAGAGGTAGAGAAGGGCAGGAGTGGGCCCAGAAGGCCTGTGACACTTGGGCTCCCCTTTGGCCTTGTTACTGGAGAGACTGGACCAGGAAGAAACAACCCTCACCCAGCATCAGCGAGAGACAAGGCGGTGATAAACAGGGGCAGGGTTTCAAGGCTGGCCACCAGAGGGAGGAAGCATTCCCTGAGAACGATGCTCGCTTCGGGCTCTAGATTCAGCAGAGGGTTATAGCGAAGGGTACCTGAATGGCAATGCCAGCTAGGTGGCACTGCAGTGGGCAGAGAGCCAGATCAGGAGTTAGGAAGACTGATCTTCTGGGCTCAATTCCGGCCTTGGTACTTACTAGCTAGGTGACCTGGTGCAAGTCACTTCACTCTGTCTGCCTCGATTTCCTCTTCTGTAAAATGTGCTGGAGAAGGAAATGGCAAACCACTCTAGGATCTTTGCCAAGAAAACCCCAGAGAGTCAGACACAACTGATACACCTGAACGACAACACCACCTGGACGAGGATTGTCCCAAGAAAGAGAAGGACTTCTAATAGCTCCATTGGAGGATGTAGCCCTCTGCCACCCATGTATCCTCGACTTGGGACTCACTACCATTGCACTCAGAGCTTGAGCCTGCCCTTCCCGTGGACGTGGTGGCACTGGCGAGAGTGTGCCCCAGGCTTTGGGGGAGAGTATTCTTGTATCAGTTCTTTCTTCAAGATCCATCCCAGCAAATGCCTTTGCTCAAAACGAATGGAAGCTCTTGGCCAATAATCAATGGTGAGGAGTCCCCTCTTGGAGGGCTCATGAGCAATAGAGCTAGAAACCCAGCCCCGGTGAGCCTGGCGAGCAGGTAAGCCTTCTGGGGGAAAATAACCTCCAAAGTGGCATGTTGAATATGAAGGAGAGGATGGGTCTAGAACTCTATAATCCTGATGTTCAGCTTGATATTTCTGTTATTCCCCAGTCCATGTTCTAAGCTCCCTTCCATATCTGAGTCTACATTGTAAGGTCACTCCCAGTTGTACCATTGTGTGTTCTACATTCAGGGATCCCTCCCCAATCTGACACTCCTGCGTTCTCTGTTCTAAGGTCCCTTCCAGCTCTGAACCTTTCATGTGATTTTTCCTCTGTGCTAACTCCCCGCTCTAACGTTCTCCATCCTGAGTTCTAAGGTCTCTCCAGCCCTGAGAGGCTCCTTTCTAACCTGGAATGCGTCTTCCAGCTCTGCCATTGCCCCGTCCCCATCCTCCGGTCTCTTGGAACCATGACCTTCTCGGATCCTGAGGAATGTCTGCTAGAACCCGACGGCTCTGGGGCGAGCCAGGACCAGTTGGGTAAGAGCACGACTCTGAGCAAGCAGACCCCATCCTCGCTGCAGCTGCCAAAGAAGCGCTGGTTGTTTTCATTTTTTTCTCCACCAATCAGCAACAGCTGCTTTTGTCAGGCAGAAGATGGAGCCTGACAGCTGAGCAAGGGGCCCCCAAGCGCCTGGGTGTTGGTGTGGCGATGACTTTCTGTAACAACCAGTGGGGAGGGGAGAGCCAGCGCTGGGGAGGGGCCCCACGGGCCCTCGATCCATCAGCTGGGCTCTTGTCTTCCTTCCTGGGACTCTTGTCACATCCAGCCGCCATCCTGGGAGTCATCTGGGCTCAGTCAGCAGCCCCGCTTCCATCTTTCTGACTCAGCTTCTCCACGTGAGAGGCTGGGTGGTCCCGAGGCCAGAGCTCCCCCCCTTCCCCTCTCGGACTGCGGTAATAACACCCGCAGCAGAGAGCCGTGAAGGAGAAGGAGCCCCACGGCCGAGACTCGCTTGTACCAGCTCGCCAAACCCAGAGATGAAAATATTCACCCCCCTTGCCTCAAAGGCTGAGCGAGGCACCCCAACTACTCCATGGCCGATGGTCTGCCCTGGGGTCCACAAGGGTTGTGCTCCCATTCTCCCTCCAGGCATGTCTAGCCAGGATGAGCCTGGACAATTTTCTCGTCCTTTCTCCCACCTGAGACCTTTCTCCCTCTCTGTAAATGGGGATCGTCGTGTCTGCAGCGCAGCTCCCAGGGCTCTCTGTCCTCCCTCTGAGCTCAGATCAAGGAAGTTTCAATGAGGGGCCAAGAGAGGGAGGGAGAAAGGTCTGGAGTCAACAGGGCTTGTTGCCAAGACATCAGAGGATCCCCTAAGTACTGTGTCTCCAGGAGCAGGGCTCCTCAGGGATGAGCCAGAGAAGTGTGGCCCTCCCCGTGCCCCATTTCCCCCTAATCCAGCCCTGAGGAGGAAAATCCCCAGCGAAGACAGAGAAGTTGCTCCCAAGACATTCTTGTCAACGCGTGGATTTGGACCTTTCTGAGCCTCAGTTTTCACATCTGTACAATGGCGCTAATACACTTTCCCTGCCAACCATGCTGGGTTGTCATGAAAAAAAGGCAAAATAATGAAGATGAGAAATACTCAGGAAGTTGTAAATAGTAATAATAGCATTTATATGGCTCCATAAGGCTCGCAAAGGGCTTTACAGAAATCATCTACCTGAATCTTTCTTTTGCCTGGGAGGCAGGTGCTATTATGATTTCATTTCACAGCTGAAGAAACTGAAGGAGCTCAAGTGAACGGCCCAAGGTCACACATCTAGGAAATGCTGCTGTCCCATTTTCTGGATGAGGGAACTGAGGCAAACAGGTTATGTGACTTGCCCAAGGTCATACAGCAAGGACGTGGGGCCGACACTCTCTCCACTGCACCACCGAGCAGAAAAGTAGAGTAAAACTGTAGAGACACAAAGAATGAGGACAAGGGCACGAGCTGTTAGCATTGTCACGGTTGTGGTGTTGACTGTGAATTTTGCAGGAGGATTTGGGAGCCGATGTTTGGCATGTCAATTGGTGCAGGGTTATCTGAGGATACCCGGGGAGCACAAGCGCTGTCTGGAGCCTGCTTTCATGAGCGATTAGCAAGCCATAATGGGACTAGCCGAGGGAGCTCCGCGGTCCCCTCCCCGGACCCCCCGGCTAGCCACAAACTAGCAGCTGCCCTTGGAAAGGAGTCGCCATCCTCGTAGAGACTCGCAGTCAGGGCCCAGAAACGCCCGCGGCACGAAGGGCTGCGTGGTCTGCCCAGGTCCAAGAGCCACAGCTACCTCTGGCCATTCCTTCTGCCCATCACGGCACGCCAGAGCCATCCGCTCTAACCATCGCGGCGCAAGCCTCTAAGGAGGGGCCATCCAGCCGGACACGAGGTCAGCTGAGGGGGGGGGAGGGCTTTCAGCAGCCCCCGGGGGCTACTACGGAGCTGAAAACTGCCCCGGGCAGAGTCAGGAGCCCCTCCCATCTCTCTACTCTGGACCAGGCTGTCTATTCTCCACGTGACTCTCTCCGGAGCGGCGGGCCTCCGGGTCTGCGCCCAGCTTCATCTCCATCCTAGGAACAGGTTCAAGTCCTCGTTTTTTCTAAAACGCGGCTTCCGGACTTGAACCCAGAACTCCGGAGGCCCCCAGCGCGGGGTCTGCGGCGCACATTTTTGTGGATTGATTCCTGGGGTCCTGCCCAGCAGGGTTGGCTTCAGCGATTTCTCTAGGGAGGCTCTTCCTGGCCAATTGATGAGGCCAACAGCCAGGCCAAACCACCAGCCTCAGAGGGAGGCGGCGGCTTGGCCTCTGGGGGAGCGGATGAGGCTTCCCAGCAGCCTCCTGGCCGGGGCCTCTCCTCCTCTGTCCGTCCCCTCTTCCCTTCCTCTGTCGTGAGGGTTTGCCGGCCCCCTGCCGCCGCGTCCTTCTAGGGGAAGGAGAGCCCGTGGCTGCGCCATCTGCCAAGAGCTCATGCGTGGCCTGTCGGCTGTGCTCCTTCTCTTTGAGTAATGACTCAGCCCACATTTCACTGCGTTCTATGCCAGCTCCACGTTCCACGCAGTAAGAACGGGAGGGGGGGAGGGGGAAGAGGGGAAGGGATTGTCCACGACGGGACGCGTAACTTTCCCTCTTGAATAATAAATGTAAAATTGTGTGTCGATCAAAATAGGCCAAGATTTTAGAGGGAGAAAATGGGTTTCATTTACTCCCTTTAGCATGTCCCTCGTTCCCAAGGCCAAGATGGATGTTCTGTCAAAGCCAGAGCCCACGCTGAGGCAGGATGCTTGCCGTTCTTCTCAGGGCGCCGACTTCCGGGGCATCTTCCTACAGGGGGAACACATCATCCGTCCGTCTCCTCATCCCTGAAGAGCCCTGCATTCATCACACGGGAGCAGCCTCCTCGTATCCCCCCATGTGGCTTCCCTGTCCAGGGACCCACCTTTGCCCACAGCTGCCCTCCTTTATGCTGCCGGAGTCAGAAAGAGGAGAGCTCAGGATGGCTTCTCTGCCTCCAGGACCCACACCCTCCCCTCGCTGAACCCTCGGGAGGACCGTCCTCCGCCCCAGCCCCTGAAACTGAATTCTCCCCAGATGAGAGGCCCTACCTACAGCTCTGACCAATACGTGCCAAGCATCCGAGGGCCCCTTTGGGCTTTATATAGAGTATTGCAGTAGGCTACAGGTTCAGGGAAGGGAGGGAGGGAGGGAGG
>NC_058131.1:5814062-5827704 GCF_016433145.1 Gracilinanus agilis | reverse complement strand
AGGGAGGGAGGGAGGGAGGGAGGGAGGAAGGGAGGGAGGGAGGGAATCTCACTGAGACCTCTTTTCAAATTTCAGAAACTGCATGGCCTAGGACTGCTTAAGAGATTTAAGGGATTTCAAAGCCCCCCCAATATGTATTCAGCTGAATGCTTTGGTGCTCATTTGAAATTCTGCATTAGAACAAATTTCTAGAAATAATTTATTTTATGTGTTTATGTTTTTAGGCCACCAATCATACACAACTGAAAGCCTGGAGTCCTAAGCATACACATGCATTCCCCCTGGAGATCCAGGCAAAGGGCTTCTCTGTGTGCATGGGTATATCTGGTATCGTCACCAATAAATGAGCTGCTTTAGTGCAAACCCCCAATACTGACAGAGAGAAAAGCAGAGGAGTTTGCACGGACACAATCGCTGGGGTCAGTTCAACAGTCTCTGCGCACCTGCAATGGCCAAGGCATGATGGAAGCTGCTAGTTTCTCTGACTTCCTCCAATACCCTTACCAAAGTGACTTGCCTAAGGTCTTCTGTGAACAAACAACTCTCCCAAGATTACCTGCTCTATGATTCCTGATTCCTAGTGAGATGTGAGCTGGGTTTTCTAGAGCAAAGGCTGGAAATCTTTAAGAAAGATGGGAAGTGATTGACTCCAGCCTTTTTGAGAGTCACCCATAAGCACCTGCCTCTAATTAAAGATTCATCTAAGTTCATGCCCTTCAGTTTTAAAATTATTTATTCATCAAGCATTATTCATACTGAAAAGAAAAAGAGGCAGAGGCCTGGCCCCAGGAAGCTTACAGTTTAGTAGGAGGTTAAAACCAGGAAATGATTGTGACAAGCAATCCTTTTATTTGTATATTAATTTCTGAGTGCTTTGTCACTTTTTTTCAAAATGGCAGACCCATCAAGGCAGACATTCTCTCTATTCCTGCAGAAGCTGATCTCTCCATTTTCCCTCAACCAGTGTGATTCTTTTTTTCCCCCCCAAATCCTCACCTTCCATCTTAGAATTAATACTATGATATTGGCTCCAAAGCAGAAGAATGGTAAGGGCAATGGGGGTGAAGTGACTTGCCCAGGGTCATCCAGATAGGAAGTGTCTGAGGCCAAATTTGAACCAGGATCTCCTCTACTCCTGGTTCTCAATCCACTAAGCTACCCAGCTGCCTCCAGGCCTCTGAGAAATGCTACAAAGCAAAATCTGGCCTCAGACACTTCTTAGCTGGGTGACTGAGCAAGTCACTTAACACTAATATTGAATTGTAGGATCTCCTTCCCCCAAATCACTCCTCAAGGTCAGGATGAAACTGATTCTAAGGTTGAGCTTAAATAGTTTCTCCCTCAGGCTGTGAAAATGAGTGGGGTCCTCCCTTCCTTTGTTTAAAGGATGAAAAGAGCAGGAGAAAGCCTGACCCATTGGAGAGATTAGATTCAACCATTTTGCAAAGGGTGTCAGGGAGGAAAGAGCATGTTGGCAAACTCCCTAGACCCTCCTCTTCCTATTCTCAGGATGAGCATTCAGCCCATAAAGGCTGGCTTGTTGCCTCCTACTGATGGAGGTCTGGGACCAAGTCAGGAAGGAGGCTGATGAAGGACAGATGGGACTATGGACAGCTCCGTTGCTCCCCTTGCCTCCCCCAAGTTGGGATGGAATCCCAGGCTTTTTGATTTGTAGGTCAAGGCCTGGTGTGAGGGTCTGCAGGGGAGGGAGGGAGGAAGAGCCTTGTGTATATGTTGCCTGTTTGCTGCCTGGTCAGTGGACACTTCTTAGCCCATCATGGAGGTGCTCTCTTTCATGAAAGAGAGAAATAGCCGCCTCTTTTTACTCCTGCCTTCTGATTCCAGGTTTTTATTCAAGTGAGCCACCATTTATATCTCACACAGAAGTAATGCAGGAAGAGTTGGCGTCTCTAGGTCCACCTCCTTAGGGGCTACTTACCAGTCACGAGGGCTGGAGTGGTTAGGTCACAGGGGATATGAATTGGCCTGCAGGAGAGGTTCCTGCTTCTTTTAACCTCTCTTTCATGACACCATCTTTTGTTGTTTTCTTTTTCTTTTTTTTTTCTTTCTTATTTTTCTTTTTTTTAAACCCTCACCTTCAGTCTTGAAGTCAATACTGTGTATTGGCTCCTTGGTGGAAGAGTGGTGAGGGTAGGCAATGGGGGTCAAGTGACTTGCCCAGGGTCACACAGCTGGGAAGTGTCTGAGGCCAGATCTGAACCCAGGACCTCCTGTCTCTAGGCCTGGCTCTCATTCCACTGAGCTACCCAGCTGCCCCCTTGTCATTTTCTTTTGCAGCACTCTCTTTGGCCTCCACTCCTTTGTCCCACTCATGCTCCCGTACACTAGTTCATATGTGGAAGGGGTCAACTGGCCATTTTAGATTGACTTAAGTTGTTGATTAATAAATTCACTTCAAAAGAAGAAATAACTGCCTTTAGAGAATTTGGTCAGTCCAACCCCAACTGCCTGGCCCTTTCTGCTCTTCTGCTGTGGGACAGATACTCAGCATCAGTTCTAAGACAGAAAGGAAAAGGTTTGGGTTTATTTCTTTTAAAGAAAAGAAATACCACCTCGAGGATCTCTGTGTTCTGTTCCTGTTGGCATTTCTTCCAACCAGGCGCTGTTTTAGAGCCATCTTTCCTCCCAGCCAGATTACCCAGAACCCATCTGGGAACTGGATTCCAACAGCCTCTAGTGAGGCTCCTCCTAACCCGTGCTCCCTGCCAGGGACCGTTCTTCCTCTTCTCCCCCAATTCTGAGCAGACACTAATCACTGACCTTCCCATCCCCTCTAGATCCTCCCTGCACTCAGAGCTGTGGAGCTCTATGCTGCAGAGGAGACATGGTCACTTGTACTTCTTGGATGAATCATGAGTTACCCCCTGGCTGCATCCCAGCCTCTGGCCGGCTATCCCAACATCCGCCTTACCACTGGACTTGCATGACTCTAGAATGGAGGAGGCTGACGGCTCTGCAGGGCTCTGCCTCCCTCCCTTCACTCCAGTTCATCCACAAGTCAAACCTTCACTCTGTGATGTCATTGGTCCTCTTTGGAAAGGAAGGACAAACCTTAATAATGACCAGACTCTGTGCCTTCAGGCTTGGGATACTAAAAGGGATTGGGGGTGAGTCTGGGGCTGCCCTAAGAAGCTCAGGTTCTAATGGAGGAGGCAGCATGACATATGGCACATAACAGAGCTTGCAGCACCTAAAAATGTCCTCAGAACAGAGAAGAGATTCATTATCACATCTGTGAAGGACTTCAGAACATAGAAGGGAGAGCCTGTCACACTGGGAGGGACCTGAAGCATCATCTAATCCAATGGATTAATTTTACAGAAAGGGAAATGGAGGTCCCAAGAGGGAAAATATCTTCCCCAAAGTCATGCAGCGAATCACGAGCAAAGGAAGGATTCCCACTCGGCATCCCTGCCTAGAACACCAGGGCTTTCTCCCGAGTGCCCATTGCTGTCTTTATAAACACTTCCATGGAAATTCCAAGGATTTTGTGTGGAAAATCAGCCTCCAAGGTGGACAGACTTTCTGCCTCCTTGCAATTTCCTCTCTTCCCAAATCAACTTTCCGCAGAGCTCTGAATCCACCTTTAAAGGCTGTAAAAAGGCAACCCCAAACTCTCCACTCGCTAAAATGATGAATGGTGCGGGGCCACAAGGTGACTCATTATTAACTGTAACATTAAACAGTAGTTAACCAAGATTAATCTCCCAATCTGTTTGCAGAGGGCAAAGATAGCTCATTAGATTGCGAGTTCCTCTTTTTTTCGGGCCTCCTGGACAGACCGCACATTTGCTCTTTATTCTTTGTTTACCAGAAACAGAGGGTTTCATCCAGAACAGAAAAATCTAAGAAAGTTACCCTGCGGAGTGCCCTGAGGAGGCTGTGCCAAGGCTTGGTGGTGGCGCCAGCCCTCCAAACTTGAAATCCAATGCCCTTTCTGGGAGACCCGCAGACCCTGCTACTAAGCATGGGTGATGGCTCTCCAGTTAGTGTGGGGAACTCCCAGTGGAGGGGATTTTCCTCCATCAATACAGATCACCACTTATCTATAACCCTGAGAGCCAGAGTATAGGCAGAGGAGGGCAACCAGGCTTAATCCGTTAACAAGCACTCCCTACCCAGATGCAGTCCTTTGGATGTCACTGGGCCCCAGGATCCTCTTCTTCCTCAGAAGGGCAAAGAAGCACTGAAAGTCCTACCTCACTAGTGCCCTGAGCAGCCCCTGTTATTCTTCCCTCTATCAGAGGATAAAGCAGAGAGCTAAACAAACAAACAAAAGCAGAGAGCTCCTCCCAAAACCCCCCTGAAGGAGGGGGCCCCAAACGAGTCACTCTTCATTTCCCATCCAGCCACACTCCTCTGAACTTCTCCATCCACCCCACCCACCCCCCAACTCTCCTGTTCTCTCCCTGACTTTTCACTTTCTTTGTATGTGGCAGTTGTGCTCCGCCATTGGATAGTAAACTCCCTGAGGGCAGGAATTGGCTTTCTTTTTCTTTTTGTGTCTTCAGCACTTAGCTCGGAGCCCAGTGAATGAGAAGCATTATTTTATTTTTTATTATAGGAGAGCACGATATAATACGCCACATAACGACAATAGAACACATGTGACTTGTTATAAATCTGTTATGAATTGTCATAAAGACGATTATCTAAGAGAAACAAATTCTCCCAGTGGCTCCGTCCAAAATGTTCCGTAACCTCCTTCTTTCCCCTTCCTTCCTTATGACCTCTGCCCACTCCCCAAGAAGGTGGTTCATGTGCTGCACGTTGTATATCTGTCTCATACCACAGACATCTTCTCCATCCATCACGTTGTAAAGCAAGACACGGATTGCTGATGTAAGAGAAAAATGAAGGCATTCAAGGATGGTCAGTGGCCACACCGAAGGCAGAGAAGAGGACACAAAGTCTACTTCTATGGAACTCACAGTCTAGCAGGTGAGGCACTAAGTATGTATAGAACAAACACAAAGCGAAGAAGTGCCCATCGATCCAAACTCAGGACGAGGTCCTTGAGTGGAAGGGCCATCGGGGTGCTCCGAAGACTTCCCGGAGAAGAGAGAGCTGCTCCAGCTGTTTCTCTCAGAGAGAAGCAGGGACTCTGGGAGGCCGAGGTGAGGAAGGAGGGAATTCCAAGCATGAGAGAAGTCCAGCGCATTAGCAGGAAATGCAGTACTGAATGGAAGGTGCCTCCGCCCCCTTGGAAGGAATGCCCCCATGAGGCTGCAATATGGCTGGGGGTGGGAGCAGAAGAGTCCCTCCCTTATCCTAGAGGAAAGAGGGACTCGCTGAAGTTAACCAAGTCAGAGCCTGACATGGCCTGATCTGCGCTTACAGAAGATGGCTGGCAGCATTTTGTGGGTACAGGTTGGAGGAGAGAGACTTCGGGCACAGAAACCAATGAGGTGGCTTTGCAGTCACTGAGAAAAGAGGAGCTGAAGGTCTGAGGGAATAGAAAGAAAGGGTTGGGCTAAAAGAGCTCATGTAGGCAGAAAGGAGAAAAGGCAGGAAGTGGCATCTGCTTGGGCATATGGGGTGAGGGACAGCGAAGGGGCGCAGATCCTGAGAAGGTTACAAGCCCCGGAGAGGGGAAGAATGGTAGCACCTTCGGCAGAAAAATGATGGCCAACAGACTTGAGTCCATGTCATGTAAGAATCAATCCAACGGACTTGTGATGCTTAACCTGGAGGAGAGAAGATCTGTTGGCATGGCCGCCTTCTCCTTTCCCTCCTGCCCTGGCACCAGTCTGGGTGGACCCTCTGTAGGCTCATTTAGTGCTTAGAAAACTTGGATAGGACGGAAGTCACCAACTCTCTTGCTTTCACTGAGAAAGAAGAGCTCCAGGTGTTATAATATGCCCTTCCTTTATGCCCTCCAGACCCCTGGAGGAGGGAGGAATACTGTGTGCTAGTCACTGTGATAAGCTATTGAACCTTTCTAAGGTCCATTAATGGCATTCTATTAAACTCATTGAGACTCCTTAGTGGCCCTTTTTTTGGCTCAGGGGGAGAAAAAGGTAACTGGACTTTTAAAGTCCTCCAGGGGATAGAAGGAGGGAAGGGAAAGAACAAGCATTATTAAGTGCCTACTACACGCCAGGCATCGTGTTGTTTTATAGATATTATTTCATTTGATCCTCTCAAGAGCCCTGGGAGTTAGATATTATT
This sequence comes from Gracilinanus agilis, assembly GCF_016433145.1. Lineage (NCBI taxonomy): Eukaryota > Metazoa > Chordata > Mammalia > Didelphimorphia > Didelphidae > Gracilinanus > Gracilinanus agilis. The sequence continues at coordinate 5,821,512 of NC_058131.1, read as the reverse complement.
ATCCCCATAATACAGGTGAGGAAAATAAAGTAGACAAAGGACAAGTGACCTGTCCAAGGTCACATAGCTAGGACGTACCTGTGGCTAGATTCTAACTGCCACCCGAGCTCAACCCACTAAGCTGACTGTTCTATACCAGCCACTGTGCTGGTCTGGCAGGATGCAAAGACCCAAACTCTGGATCCCTGTCCTCAAGGAACTTACATTCTCATGGGTGTTGTTGTGAGGGTCCATAGATGCCAAGAAGGCCAACAGTTCTCCAATTTGGGTAGCAATGATGACCTTTTAAAAACTGCATTCCTCGCTCTAAACATTTGTCTTGTCATATCTCATCGAGATAAAATGTAGAACTTGTTATAATTTTATACTATATCCTAGGCAATACAATAAAATAATGTAATGCAGATTTATTTAATGATAAAATTCATTGTAATTTTTATAGCTATAACCCATAATTATAGAGCTGATAATAATGGTGGTCATCAATAGCCTCTCTAAAAAACAGGCCAGCTACATCTTTATTTGTTTTATGTAAAGCATTCAAAACATGGATCATTAACAAATATCTACAGGATAAACATCTTTAAGAAGACAATATAATGTCAGAGGAAAAACAAAGGTATGGCCAAGACATCCCAGAAGCATAGAGAGATTCTTTTTCTTGGCCTAGCAATCACTGACCAAGCTACTTGATATCCTTAGTATATTGATCGTTCCTTTATCAATTCAGACGGGAAAGCCTTGGATTCACTTAGTCACTCATAGCTTATTCATGTACCACAAATATATAAAACATACAGTGCACAGTGAAAATGCCTACATGGAAAGCCATTCTTTTAATAAAACTTACCACCAATAAAGAACATCAAGAAGAATTTATATGAACTGTTGTTTTTTTCAGAGACTCAATTTAAGCTCATTATGGCTCCTCTTTGCTTGAAATATATTATCATCTCCAATCCAAAGAACATTATTAAATACATAATAGGGACCAGATACTGTGCACTAGAGGTACAATAATTACTGAAAAATTGTTATTGCCCTCTAGGAGATTACAAGCTAATATGGGAGACAATAGCACAAGAGGAGTTAGGAAAAAGAGTGGAAAAACCAGGGACTGCCCATCCCAGAGGTATCTTATTCTGTGAAGTCAAAACCAGGCAAAGAAGCCAGTGCAAAATGGAATAGGTAAAAGTCTACTTTGTGCCCTCTACAAAGGAAGATATTGGGAGGAGTTTGGTGTATGACTGTACCGGCCTCCAATCAGAAAGGAGAGGAGACTATGGAAGTGGTGACAATCAAGGCTCAAGTCTGCTACATGGTGGTGAGTTTGGAAATGATGAAAATGGCATCTTTGCAAAATGGGGTTCTCTCCAAAATGGAATGAAGCATGGCCTCCAAGTTAAAGAGGGAGCCAAAGCAAAACATCCTCTCCATCATTTCATGTCCACAGAAAGAGTCAAGCTATAAAGTTCCACCAATATAACAACAATAAACCAATATCTTTGCCAAGAAAAGCACAAAAAGCAAATGAATATAGTAAAAAAGGAGAGCGATGGCATCAGAAAATTTTCCTAAATGTATACACAATTGACACACAGAGCCACAATTGAAAAATGACTAAACAGAAATAATAACAACCAAAAGTTCATCAAATTTTTCTCCAGTGATGCCAAATGCATTTGGGCTTAATAAGTATAAGTGTCTTTATACCAAGGAGAGCTAGAGAGCGAAGGCTTCAATCTTGAGCACAAAGTTCCCATTATACACTCATTCACCAAAATATAAAAAAGAACACTTTGCCAGATCATGCAAGCAACAAGTGGAGGACTAGACATTTTCTCTCATCCTTGTGACCTCTCAAGCCTCTCTAAAGCAGAAGTGATGCCAAAGATAAATCAACTTCATGAAATACAAAGACTAGAATCTGTGATGGCCAATCTCATGAAAGAAACAAAGAGAGAACGAGGTATTGAGAATGCAAATGTACAAGAGGGGAAGGACAATCTAGAAGGAAGAGAGGCAAAAACAAATAGCATTAAATAAAACACGCTCACTTTGTAAGCAAAATATGCTCATCTCAAAGACAGTGGAGACAAGTTAAGGATCATATTATCTCCCAGAAGAATGGAACAGAACAAAAAATCTAAATACCATAATGCAGGTAAAGTAGCAGAGAACTTCTCAGACCCTCTGAATAAAGAAAAGGAAATTTCAGCTGAAAGAATTCACAGGTCATAGATCAAAATGAGGCTTCAAACTTCAAGACATGTAGTGGTAAATTTTATAAATCATTTCAAAACCAGGTCCTACAGGTAAGTAGGAGAAAGACATTGAAATACAAATGAAAGAAAATCCAAATAATGCAAGACTATTCTTCACCCATCAGAAACCACAGGAGGGAGCGGAATAATGTGTTAGAAAGAAAGTAGAGCTCAAAGCGTGGCCCATGGTGACCTACTCTGCAAACTTGAGCATAAATGAATCACAAATGAATAAAGAATATTCAATAACAAAAATGAGTTTGAAACATTTTTAGAACTATTAGAAACAGATGGAGGAAAAAGCTAACTCATAACTTTAAATGTGAATGAACTAATTTTTAGAAAGAAATCAGAACTGAAGAGACAATTTGCTTCTTAACATTCCAAACAGAAATGCAAGAGGAGTGAATAAATAAATTCAGTAGACAAGGACAGCAACAGCATCAGAGAGATAGCAGAGAGACAAATAAAAGACATTTTTCTAAATGTACACAAGGAGGCAGAGTGAAGGCAGAAGTTTGGTGGAGGGAACAGTGAAGAGATGGACCTAGGGTCTTATGGACAGAACCTGACAAAACTCAGTTTACAGGTGAATCAATGCTGTCTTTTTGGTTTGGTTTGTTTTTTTTGGTTTTGGGGAGGAGTGCTGAGGATTATCGGACTCTGTTACAACATGGAAGGGTACACGAAGGAGAAGAGGAGAGAAGGTGGACAGAGAGGGATATGGGATATTCCCAGGCTAGCCCTGAGGAGAAGATGCACCCTGTGGTTTAGTAAGAGAAGCATCCCTAAGGAAATGGGTGAAGTGAAGGGGAAAGGATTGAAAAGGAGGGGAAAGAAGGAAGCGTTGCTTTGGTATCAGGGTCCAGTTTTCTGATGGATGCTCCTGTGTAGAGCAGGGAAAGAGAGATGGTCTGTGAATGGACATAGAGATATTGTGCTATGTGTGGTCTAGGGAATCTGTTACTTAAGAAATCCACTTGTCTTACTTGCGGAAGGGAGTTGAGATTGTGTGGCACAGGGGAAATGGGAGAGCATGAACTCAGAGAGGAGAGATTGAGAAAAATGGGGAAAGGAGCTAAAGGTAACTGAGGGATTGTATCGGTCAGCATGAGGGTTTAAAATCAGAGATATGACTGGAGATGGGCTCCACCATGAAGCAATGGCCTCTCTGATACCTGCAATAATTGGCATTGTTCTGGGAGTGAGACACAATGGAAAAGGAGAATTCTCTGGCCAAGCTTTACAAGACAGTGGCAGAAATTGGCTAGAGGGCAAAGCCCAGGATGGATACTCTGAAAGTTTTGATTCCATAATGAGGGGGGAGAGAGAGAGAGATAAAGAGATAAAAAGAGAGAGAGACAGACAGACAGACAGACAGACAGAGACAGAGACAGAGAGACAGAGACAGAGAGACAGAGACAGAGAGGGAGAGAGAGAGACTAGTTAATTATATGGGGTCATAAACCAGAGAAAGAGAGTCTAGAGTAGAGAGAAGATTAAGTGATAATGAGAATGAGAGAAATCCTTTTGGAAAGGGACAAAATAAATGAAATTTTAAACTAATATAAAGGACTAATTGAAGGGGAGGAAAGGAAGAGAAAATCTACTTGACTGAGGTGGGGGGGGAGTAAGAATTAAATGACCGAATAAAGCTGGAGAGATAAAGGAACTAATAAGCAAAACCCTAAAAGGAAAGGGGTAATAAATGAGAGGAGGAGATCAGGATAACAGTCAGCAGGAATAGCTACCTTAAAAAAAAAATAAGGTAGAGCAACTGAAGGAACATAGTACCAATGTGTTTATAGCAGACGGGAGGATCAGAATTTGAGAAGAAAAAAAAGCAGTATTAGAGACAGATGGAGGAAAATATAAACCCAAATCTCATAAAACTTTAAATGTGAATGAATTAAACAATCCAATAAACCAGAAAAGAGTGAAAGATTGGATTAAAAAACAAAGCAGTACAATCTGTTGCTTACAAGAAACACACTTAAAAAACAAAGATGAACACAAAATAAAATTGAGGAGATGGGGGAAAATGTACTATCTAGTGAATCTAAAAAAGCAAAAGTTGCAATCAGGCTATGTGACAAAACAAAAACAAACATTCAGAAATAAAAAGGGATAAGCAAGCAAACTATAGTATTCTAAAAGGAATTGTAGACAACAGACCAATATAAATAATTAACTTATATACTTATACTATATACCTTAGCATCCAAATTTATTAGGGAAATATTATCTGACCAAAAGCAGATATAAGTAATAGACTAATGGTGATAAGAAATGTCAATTTTGAAAAAGTTTATCCAAAATGTAAACAAAAGGAAGATATGGAATTTAACAAATTACTGGAGAATTTAGACTTAAAAGATATGGCACCTTCTAAATGGGACTACAAAACAATATACTCATTTCTCAGCATCACTTGAAGCTTTTACAAAAATTGACAATATACCAGGGCACACAAATATTGCAAACAAATGTAAAAAGACATGGCAGATCATAACAAAGTGAAAAGAGTAATTAGTTCAGGAAACAAACAAATGATACAGACCCAAATGGAGATTTAACAATGAAATCCTAATTAGTATATCAAAGACCAAATCAGAAACAATTAATAAAAGAAAAGGATAATGAGAAAATAATTTGTCAAAATTTCAAGAATGCAACTGAAGCAGAACTTGGGGGAAAATCATATATCTACCATGATAATTTATTTTTTATATACTGTACTAATTTCTATATCAGGCCCCAATCCATTCCTAGGTCAGAGTCCTGGATCAGAAGGGCTCCATCCACTCAACTGCTTTTTACCCTTTCTTTGTTCTTAGGATTTCCAAAGAATTTTTTTCCTTTGAACAAAATCTGACTTATTAATAAAGGAGACAAGGATACTCTTCCTGCCTACTAACTTCCATTACCTATGGGGTGGGGAGGCTATAATGGACCACCTCCTATTGTGAAAGGGAATTCTTTATTCTCTTTGTCTATTTTTAATCAATCTTAACTCATACTTAACCCCTATTTAACACTTTGTTAACCACCAAGTAAGAGAATTCACAAGTCACTTACTTGAAGAGTTCCACCCTTTTAACCCAATCAATCAAAAACTTGTGAATCCTTTGATAGAGTTGACACCTTCAGAGAGTGAGAAGTGGATCCCACAGACACTACCCCCCTGGGCAGTGCTAGGCAATTTGGAAGCTGTAATTGGCCCTGTGAAGAGGGGAAAGGACAAGAAGTGACTATAAAAAGTCCTGAAAAGATAGGGTCCTCTTTGACCTGAATCTGGGGTTTGGAGGATCTTGGACAGGGACTGTGGCTTGAGGCTACAACTTTGGACTTGGGACCTTAGCTCTTGGACTGTTTCGTGGATGAGTGAGTAGCTGGCCTTCCTTTCCTGGTTTCTGGAGAGTTTAGCTAAGGAGAGGCTTTCCCTTCTTGGAGGAGGCCACATGGGTGGAAAACCAAGTCCTCCAAGGGTTAAAAAGCCCTGCAGAGCTGAGCCAAGCACTGGAGCAATATTTAGTCTGATAGACTAAACATCTTCTCTACCCTCTTTTTGTATTTCTCTACTTTCATTCTTTCCACCTCTTTGTAAATAAAAGCTATTAAAAGTCATTTTGACTTGAGCTATAATATTTTAAATCAGTGACCACCATATTATTATAGAATTCTTGCATATTTAGTCAAACTCTTAATTTAATTCCTTTTACTATCAAGCTATTTACCAATTAAAGATATCGGGATGTTCAAGGGAGAGGCTGAATAACAAATTCCTGAAACTTTATTTATAGATCTATCTGGAGCAGTTTCAGGGTCTTTGGTCATTTGATGGGGCTATTGACCTATCATTTAATTGGTTACATCCTAACCCAATCAATAAATTCATATTTTTACTGTGTCATTTAAAATTATTGAAAGCCCTGGGAGACTATTTCTCCCAGGGCTCTCTGCTACAACTTCCCCCAACGCCTCCCACTTCCTTTGTGGGAGGTGTTGGAGAAAGTATGAAAGAGAGTTTTTGGAGCCTTTTTCTCTCTCTCTACTCTGGAGATGCTCTCAAGCCAGAGGCTCTAGGATCCTGAGCTCTCTCTCTTGGCACCTTTTCCCCTTCTATCTACCTCCTATTTTTCCCTAGATCTTCCCCTTTTCTAATTTAAATAAAACCTAACTATTCTAACCCTAAGTTGCTCTCAGATCTTTTATTTGAGCCCAGAAGGGTTCTGGTCAATTTCCCCCTGCTAGGGCTGGGGACCGGCTACACCTTCCTTTCCCTTCCTCTACCCTTCCTCTCTCCTTTCTCCTATCCATCCTTCCTTCCTATCTACCTTTACTTCACCCCCTCACATTACCATAAAACAGTCTCTTGAATTATTTTAATTGTAACACTATAAACATACTTTAAAAAGAGAGAGGATAAATGAACTAAATATTCATTTTTAAAATTAGAAAGCCACCAAGCAAACAAACCTATAATAAGCATGAGAGGAGATGGTTTTTAAAAAAAACTAGAGGGAAATGTAAATAAAATAGAAGCAAAAAACCATAATAGATTAAAAATGGTTCTTTGAAAAGAATTCTAACCCTAAAATTGATAAACATTTAACTTATCTAATTCAAAAGAAGAGAATAGAAAATCTAAGCAATAAAATAGCAAATGAGCAAGGAAAATCACAACAAAACCAAAAGGAAATAAAAAGAACAAGAAGGATATATTATATACAATTTAGTTAGTTAAACTGAAAATACAAAAGAAATAGAGGAACACCAAAACAAAAAATACCTAAACTATCAGAAAATCTGACAGAGATCTTACATAACCCAAACTCAAAAAAGAAAATATATTTATGTGTAAAGGAACTACCAAGGAAAAAACTCCTGCTCCTGATAGATGTATAAGAGAATCCTAATATACTTTTTTTTTTTTAGTGATTCTTTCATTTATTTTTATTTTTTTTTACATTTATTAATATTCATTTTTAACATGGTTACATGATTCATGCTCCTCCTTTCCCCTTCAACCCCCCCCCGCACCCCCCCTACCCATGCGCATTTCCACTAGTTTTGTCATGTGTCCTTGATCAAGACCAATTTCCAAATTGTTGGTAGTTGCATTGGTGTGGTAGTTTCGAGTCTACACCCTCAATCATGTCCACCCCGACCCATGCGTTCATGCA
>NC_058131.1:5784863-5809219 GCF_016433145.1 Gracilinanus agilis | reverse complement strand
CTTAGTTCTGCCTCCACCCACGCCTCTACTCAGCCGGCTCTCTGCGCCCAGCGTCCTGCTCCGGCGCGCGCGCTCAGATTTCGCGTGCTTTTTTTGACTTAATGGGGTCCTAAGTCTTGCTGCTGTCAGGAACAGGTCCCGGAGCTGCCGATGACTCGATGGGTGCCCCAAACTTGCTCTATTTCTTTTTAGCTGGGTTCGGAGCTATAGGTGAGTGTGGAGGGGGTGGGGGTGGGGCGGTTGCTCAGCTCGCTATTGAGTGAGTGAGAGCCCTTTTTAGCCTGGAAATGTCTCGATTCCACGTACCTTCCACGCTGTGCCCTGTTGTGGGGTTCCTCCGTTCGTCTGGACTTGTTTTTATGTCCCCTTGAGGAGTTTTGTATGTTTTGGTCAGGAGAGGTTAAGAGCTGCTTCTTACTCTGCCGCCATCTTAACCCGGAAGCCTCCTAATATACTTTTTAAGAATAGTCAGTACCCTTACTTCAAAAATTATTTTCAAAAACCAAGAAGGAAAGAACCCTGCCAGAATCCTTTTATGAGACAAATATAATCCTAATACCTAAACCATGGAAAGAATAATAAATCAATATCATTAATGAATATTGACTCAAACATTTTAAACAAAATCCTGGCACAGCAATTTAACCAAAAAATCATCCATTATGACCAATGAAGATGGTCCAACAATAGGAAAACAATAAGCATAATTAATCATATTAAAAACCAAAACAACCAAAACCACATGATCATCTCAAGAGTTGTAGAAAAAGTCATGTGAAAAGTATACTTTTTATGCTAAAAAACCCACACAACTAAAAAGTAAGGGTATAGAGGAATTTTTTTAAATATCATAAAAAGTGTCCATCTAAAATCAAAAGCAAATTCTGTATGCAATGGAGTTCCACTAGAACCTTTTCCAACAAATACAGGAGGGAGCATATTCTCTCTATAATTATTGATAGTTCTGGAAAAGCTAGTAATAGTAATAAAACAAAGGAAAGAAGTAAAAGGCATAAAGATAAGTAATAAGGAGATAAAATTATCCCCGTTAGTTGATGATATGATGATTTACTTGGAAAGCTTCAGAGAATCATCAAAGATGCTCGGTGAGACAAAGAATATATTTTGTCCATACTTACATGCAGAGAGTTCCTAGATAGATCACTGGAGCACGAGACCTCAGGAGAATCTGAGTTCAAATCTGAACTCAGCCACCTAGCTGTCACTTAATCCTGTCTGCCTCAGTTTCCTCATCTGTAAAATGGACTGGAGAAGAACATAGCAAGCCACTCCAGTATCTTTGCCAAGAAAATCCCCAATGGGGTCACAAAGAGTCAAACACTATTAAAAAATGGTTGAATGGGGCAGCTGGGTAGCTCAGTGGATTGAGAGTCAGGCCTAGAGATGGGAGGTCCCGGGTTCAAATCTGACCTCGGACACTTCCCAGCTGTGTGACCCTGGGCAAGTCACTTGACCCCCATGGCCCACCCTTACCAGTCTTCCACCTAGGAGCCAATACACAGAAGTTAAGGGTTTAAAAAAAATGGTTGAACAACAATAACAAGTACTTATATCTACATATGAATAAAAATATATAAGTATATGTGTCTAATAGCTATTTCTCAATAGATAAGTGGTCAAAGGATAGGAATAAACAGTTCTCAAAAAAAGAATTACAAATTCACAAACACATGAAAAAATACTCCAAATGATTATGTGGAATGAATACAAGATAATATAGAGGATAGGAGGAACTAATCACTAAAGAGACTAGGAACAATATTATAGAATATGGACCTTGAACTGAAATTTGAAGGGAAAAAAAGATGAAAAATCTCTATGCCAGCACAAGTCCACTTAGCAACACACATACTATTTTTAAAGGAAATTATAATAATAACTATCATTCATATGATAATTTGAAATTTACAAAGCACTTTAAATGTATTATTTGAGCCTTGATCTACCCTGGAAAGTATATTCTATTATTATCTCCATTTCATAACCTCTAGATAAATGTGCTTTAGTGACTTTTCCACAGTCACACAGCTTTCAAGGATCCTTCAAGACGATATTTTAATTCAGGTCTTCTGGACTCCAGGTCTAGTGCTCTAGCCACCATACTACTTTAAAGACAATAATAAATTTGAGAGAATTAACTTTAAATGTAATTGTTGAAAATTTAAATCACTATTTCCCAAAAATTCTCAAGTTGTTTTTTAATTTATAAAAGGTTGCATTTTGGAAATTACCTCATACTGTATTTTTCAAAATGGAAGACATTGATAAATATAAACAATTAAAGTACCTCAAACATCCACACACACAAAATCCAGCTTTAACTTCTTGTTTACCCACTTCTTGTTCGTATTCATCATTGATCTTCAAAACAATCCTGTGGGAAAGGTATTATTAATGTCTCCAGTTTATAGGTAAGCAAATTGAGGCAAACAGAAGTCAAATGACTTGTCCAGGGTCACATAGCTATTAAGTGTCTGAGGCTGGATTTGAACTCAGGTCTTCATGACTCCAGGTCTCTGTTCCACCAGCTTCCTAGGACCATACAAGAGGATTGACTATATGAGTGGGGAGGAGGGGCCATCAGGAGAGATGTAGAATCAACATGTCTTTAAAATGGATTTATTGTTGGGATTAAGGAGAGGACACAGACAAAAATAATGCAGTTTTTTAACCCAGTGGCTTGGCAAATGGAGATGCCACTGGCGTCCCCATGCCTGATGCCCTGCCTCCAAGATTAGGCTCTACAAAAGCCCAGAGAAGTTATTTCAAAGACAATAATAGACATAAAAATGTCACTAAACTTTAAAGGTTGGAAGGCTTTCTAAGAAAATAAGGGATGATCTTTATCATTTATGACTGGTCCCAGGGCCAGCCTTCCCAGATCAACAGTGATGTGGCATTGTATTCAGCCCGAATCCTTGTCTCGCCCAAGCTACAAAAGGTTATTGGAAACAGGATTCATTAAGAGCTTCATTATATTTCAAAATCAAAAACAGACTCCATCTACCAGGTTACAGCCGCCCTTCAGGGACACATAATGAGCTGATCGGCTGGGCAATTAGCCACCGGAGGGAGTCCATAAAAGTTCTATAATTGAAACTTAACAAAGTGTCATTTTAATGTCAAGCCAGGAAACACAGGATCACAGTGCCGTCGGGTGTCGGGAGTGAGGGGTGCCTCGGGACAGAGGACACAGGATGGCAGAGCGAGCCCAGAAGATCTTCAGGACATAAAACAGACTTTTCAGAGCTGGGAAGGACGTCAGGACCCAGAATGAAGAATGGGAAAGTTGGGTGAGAACTTGGAACACGGGACACAGACTTTCAAAACTCAGAGAACGTTCCAATATCGAATGTCAGAGCTGAAATTAAACTCTTTGAACAAAGACTTTGAGGTAGATGAGATCTTAGAACACGGGATGTCAGAGCTGGAAGGGACGTTAGAACGTGGGAGGGCTCTAAGACATAGAACACAGAATGCCCAAGCTTGACGGGGAGAGCATGAGGACACGAGTATCATGGCAGACATGAAACACTGGCAGGCAAAGCTGTGAGGGCTTCAGAGTTTCTCTCTTCCACTCTACTCATTTGACCAAGAAGGAAATCGAGACCCGGATAAGAGAACGGACTCTCCCAAGTTCTTATGGCAAGTTACGGCTAGTGCCAAGGTTCATTCTCGGAATCCCTGTGCCAGCTCCACATAAAGCTGGATACGCCAGTTGGAAGGAGCTCCAGCCATCATGGGGAGCTCTCTTCTATCAAGAATGGGAAGCATTTGAAATAATGACCTGGTGGCATGCTGACAAACTTAGAATGAACAAATCTGAAAAAATATGGACCTCTTTCTCTCAGTAGCCAGAAAATAGACCTCTCAACGGGGAATTCTCATATCTTTAAACTCCATCTATTAAACAGACTTGGGCTTTAGGCACAACTTTGTTACATTCTTCAATCTTGGCCAAATCATTTCACAATTTTCCATCTCCTTTTTTTTTATCTAGAAAGTGAGGGAATAAAACTGGCCAACAATAGAATGGTCTGATTTAGGAGCTAATGGACTCTCCATCACTATAATACTTTTCATGGAACTGTTCAGAGAACTTATCATACTTTTAACAAATGCCCATTGGTCAGAAGTGTTATAACGAGGGGCTTCTGCTCATGGATGGAGTGGACTAGACAGCCATTGAGGCGCCTTTCTGCTCTGAGATGCTCCGGTCCCTGAGGTCCTTCTGGATTCTACTACCTCTATGAGTCCTGATACATTTGTTTTAGGAGAAATCATGTGCTAAAGGCTTCTTTTGATCACTAGCGCCATCATCACCACATCCTAGTCATGAATAAATATCAATACCCTCCTCCTCCTCCCCATCCCCGGGGATTATAAACCTCACCAGCTTTGTCACCATCCCCATCCCCACCATCTGCATTCCTACAATCTTCAATGGATTACTATCACCTTCTTTATTATCATCATTGCCACCATCAAAGGAAAAAAAAAAAGAGTAGTAAGCATTTATATGGCAACTACTATGGGTCAGGGAGGGTTCTATACTCTTTTTTTTCAAACACTCACCTTCCTTCTTAGAATCAATAGCATGTATTGGTTCCAAGGCAGAAGAGTGGTAAGGGCTAGGCAATGGGGGTTAAGTGACTTGTCCAGGGTCACCCAGCTAGGCCAGATTTGAATCTAGGATCTCCCTTCTCTGGATCTGGCTCTCAATCCACTGAGTCACCTAGCTGCCCCCAGTTCTATACTTTTTTACAAATATTATCTCTTTGGGCCCTCATAACAACTCTGTGAGGTAAGTGCCATGAGTGTCAAGGTCTCCATAATAATCATCACCACCGCTGTCACTACCACCATCATGATCCATGATGTCTTTTCTATAGCACTTTAAGCTTTTCAAAGTTGTTTACAGATAAGCTTTGTTAGAGAAAATAAAGCTATCAAATGTTATCTAAACAAAAAAGGTATTTAGCAAAGCATGAAGGCACAGAAACAAATCTTGTCCAAGGCTCTTGGTCAGTACAAGCCATGGAAGCTCCAGGATTTGGGGCTCTTTTACAGCTGTTACATTATGCAAGAGGGGAGCAAGATGGCATCAGCCAAGCTGGAATTGAATTAAAGCATGAGATGATCTTTCATGAATGGGGGATTTTAGAGAAAACATTTGAAGAACCCAAAACTCAAAATTCAGTAATATATAGAGTTAAAAATCACTTTGGCTTAATAATTACCCCCTTTGGTCCAAGGACTCAAAGAGCCACCATCTTGCTAGTCACATAGAGGAATCTGGATCCACTGAAAGTGGGAATAATGTACTCCCCCAGACCTTAGAGCAGTGTGGGTGGAGTTGGCCATTCTAGAGGAAAGGGAGGAATAGAATAGCAAGGAAGTAGGAACCAGAACAGGAGTATTTGGGGGGGGAGCAGGGGGAATGATTACAATAGGGTGAACCCAAAAACCGAAGGTAGTTCTTTGTCAGCATCCGTGATATCTCCAGGAGTCTGGCCAGGATCTCTGGTGCATCTCTCATAGTGATGTAGGAATCAAGGCAAGTTTTTGCACGTATTTGCTCAACCATCTCCTGGCTCCAGTCCACTCGTGGAGATTCTCTAGGTAATGCTGCTAAAGCCTGATAGCAATAAGGTTTGGCGTAATTTAGTAAAACGTGACAAAGTCTAATCAGATTGGCCTTCTAATAATTAGTTCATGTGGTGAAAACTAGTTCAGATCTTATGGATTTAATCCTATTAACAAGAGAGCTATAAGAAGAATGCCTAATTAGGAACTCCTGATTTGCCTGGAACTTCAGATGATTTCCATTTTCATATGTCACTCGCTCTTTCTGTCTTTACCCAAACCCCGTCTCCGATGTGGATGATGCTAGCAATAGGCCAAAGGAAGGATCTTAAAAAGATTAATGAGGATCTGACTTGGAAACTAAGTCCTTCTGTACCTTAATATTATCTGACAGAGCCTTCAAAATAGGAAAATCATTTCTCTTTAGGATTATGAATGCAATTTTATATGTAAAATCTTTAATCCAATTCTGAGAACTTGTTACTAAAACATACTCAAGACCTGTGAATCCTACTAGAGACGTTTGGAAGCCCATCTGCAAGCGTTCACACGGTGGCTCACCCTCTCCCCTTGGGTGGGTTTTCTCTCCCACTGTTGACAAGAAAGGCAGCCAGAGCGCACACAATGGGCCTCGGGGTGTCGGGTCCTCCATGACCTGGGCATAGGGTTGTTGGCAAAAGAAGGCCACTCATCGTTTAGGCAGGATGGACGGCCCACCCGGCACAACCCACAGCCTCGTGTCCGATTACCAAGATGTCGATCCCGAGCCTGTGATGGCAGGTGGCCAGCAGAGAGCACAAGCCGTGTTTTTAGTAGCTTTCAAGGACCCTGCAAGCAATTTAAGGGGCCCTGAAAGAGACTGGCGAGCCGAAAAATTAATTTTATCTAGTTGCTAAGTTGAAGCTAAATACAAATTTGGATTAAAATAGTAAGAATGTTCATGCTTACATCTCATTGCAGGCATTCAAAGATGTTGTAGTATCATTCTGACAATTAATAGACTGAGTAATACAATGACAAAACTTTCATCATTCACCCACCCTGATTAGAGAAATCTGCTAGGAATGGAGAAAGGAGGCCCAGACATAATTATGACCGTATCAGGGTTGTTTCTGTGCCCTGGAAGGATACAGACTAATCTAGCAGACGCCATAATGGGGTAAAAACCCGCTCATCTCTGTTTGATTCCAGACACAAGACAAATAGCCAATCACACAGCAGAGTTCCACATTATTCAAAGGATGTCTTTAGCCACATGCAGAATTTGCTAAGTGAATGAATTCTGAGGGACTCCTGAGAAAGATGCTCTCCACATCCAGAGAAAGAACTGTGGGAGCGGAAACCCAGACGAAAAACAACTACCTGATCACATGGGTCAATGGGGATATGACTGGGGATGTTGACTCTAAGCGATCACTCTAATGCAAATACTAATAATATAGAAATAGGTCTGGATCAATGATTCATGTAAAACCCAGTGGAATTGCTCGTTGGCTATGGAAGGGGGTGGGGGAGAGGGAAAGAACATGAATCATGTAACCATGGAAAAACATCCTAAATTAAATAAATAAATAAACAACAACAACAAAAGTTGCCAAGTGGGAAAATTTCCTGTTAAAAAAAAAAAAAGAAAGAAAGAAATAGCACAATGAGGAAACTAGGTCAAGAGAATCCTACCTTGGCCCTATGCAAGATCACCCCCTCAGCTTCCTCGACATAGACATCCACGGGTAGCTGTCCTCAGACTGCACTATATTGAGCAACATGTGGCATTTCCCCTTGAATAGTGGAGATTAATAAATATTAATTTAACGACAACTTGGACAATCATACCTGAAATCAAAACTCAGAGCACTTTTAAATTACAATCTCACAAGATTCTACCTCAAATCACAAAATTTCTCTAACCACAAATTATTATCATTTTTCTCATGTTAATAGCAGTTAATAGCAAGCACATCTTATTTATTCTTCAGTTATAAATTCAGAATAACCATATTCTGAAGTTTCACACTCAGTACTACATGAGAGCTCACTCGAAATCCCCAGAAAAATATTCACTACAATGACTTTCCAAACGACAATATTCACATACCTATGAAACTCTACTGCAAAAATGAAGTCTTTAACTCTAAAGTATGGATCCAGAGACGTTGTTTTAATACATACTATTAACATATCATTTCATAGTTTTCATAGTGATGGTGAAATAATGTCAAATAAAATTCACTCTTTAATGTAAGTCTCCTCACTGTGACTAGAAATGGTCCTCGTTTCTCAGACTTTGGTACTTTGATTTGAGAATGTGCTGTCAAAAGTGTGGATGAGCTCTCTGACCTTGCCTGAAAAGAAAATACCAAGAAACTTCGTAGACTCATCTGGTCACAAAATCAAGTCACTTTGGCCTTGTCATTTTTTTTCCAGTTATGTCCAACTCTTCATGACCCCATAGGAGGCTTTCTTGGCAAAGATACTGGACCAGTTTTCTATTTCCTTCTCCAGTGGATTATGGAAAACAGAGGTTAAGTGACTTGCTCAGGGTTACCCAGCTAATGAGTGTCTAAGGTCAGATTTGAACTCAGGTCTTCCTGACTCCAGGCCCAATGCTATATAACCACCACACTATTTGGCTACCTCCATTTTGGCCTATGAGCTCTCCACTCTGCCATCTTCCCTCCCCAAGAGACTGAAGTGAACCAAGTCTCCCATTTCCTCCCTTCACCATGGAGGTCTCTTGAGTTGCCCAGGAGCAGCCTGAAAGCGGGGAGTGGGGCCCCCTTTTCTGCAGCTCTTCTGGTGAACATAAAAACCTGCCCTGTGATGAAGACCCTCATCTGTTTATCGTGCTTCCCATGCTCTGGTTTTCCAGGCCTCCCTCTCAGCATCTGCTCTTCCCAAAGGCAGTGCCAGGACCAAGGAAAAGGGCGCCATGATTTTGGAGCTCTCTGGCCCCGGAGGTTCCATCCCCTCTTTCCAGAGCAATGGGCACGAGGCCAATGGGGCCAATGTTCAGTCGGGGCAGGAGCAGGTTTCCTCTGGGGGGAGAATCTCCCCACAATGGCTACCCTAATAACTTGGGCCAGGACTTCTGCTGGCCCAGACCACCAGGTCGCAGGACCTTCGCTGAGGTACAGCCTCCACGTCCCTGCCAGCCCGATGCCCCTCTGTGCCACTCTCATCCCTCGAGTGCTCTTGCCCCAAATGAATAGAGAGTTCCAAGGCTGGAACTACGGAGTGGACTTGCTTTAAATTTCACAAAGGCTGTTTCAGATATTTAATTAGCATTTGGCACTGAGCATTCTAGGGGCAGACGGTGTCACGGGCTTAAAGCACGAAGACCTGAATTCAAATCTGGTCTCAGACTTACTAGCTGTGTGATCCTGGGCAAGTCACATAACCCTGTCTGCCTCAGTTTCCTCACTTGCAAAATGAACTGGAGAAGGAAATAGTAAGTCCATTCAGGTCTTCCTGACTCCAGGCTTGGTGCTCCGTTTTTATAAAGCTTAAAGTAATTCGGAAATCAATTTTAAAAAAAACATTTATAAGACCTTTATTATGAGCAGCACTGCTCTTGAAACCAGGAAGATATGAGTTCAAGTCTTGCTTATGGTACGTGATGGCAATGTGACCCTGGATAAGTCACATCACCTCTCAGTGCTCCAAGTGACACTCTAAGACTCTGAATGGCAGAAAGGATGCCAGACTGCTCCAGTCTTTCCCTACCCTGGGGATGGAGGTACCAGGAAAATCAGAGGTCTGGTCCTTCTTCCCATTGGACTGGACACTGGGAATTCAAAGTCAAAAGGGAAAGAAGCCCTATTTATGTTTGAGGCAGCATGATCTTTGGAAAGAGCATTGGATTGGGTTCAAATTCTAGCTCTGAAACACCTTAACTATGAGAACATGGAACTAGGTGACGCTCCCTCCCATCCTCAGTTTCTCGATCTGTAAAAGAGCCATAGGAGTACTTGGGTACTTCATATGGGACTTCTGTGAGAAAGATTATAATCCTTAGAGAAACAGGATATGGGTTTGTTTTTATTTATTATTATCCGTCTGACACCATCAAAATCCATCATCCACTAATCACACTGTACCAGGAGAATACAAAAAGAGGCCAGTCCTAGCCTCCTCCTGAGCTCGCACCCCATTGAGGGAGGAAGAGGAGGGGTCCTGTGCATGGAGGGGAAATGAATACAAACGACATGCCATAGTCTAACAATAAGCACTCATTAGTAGGGCACAAACTATTAGTCAGTCAATAAGCAGCTGCAAAGGTAAGACAATCCTTGCCCTCGAGCAGAAGCTGGACCAGTGACGGCATCAATACAAGCCAGTCCCAAGAAGGAAGCTCTAGAGAAGTTGGTGGCATCTTCTCTGCCTTTTATTCTCTTAAAGAGCTTCCTAGAGCCTGATAGGGGAGGGGGCTCAGGAGGTGTTTTGGGGGGGGTCTCAAAGCGACATCTATCTGGCTTTGAAGATGGAGCTCCATCTCTTCTGCCGCGCTCATTATTACCCTTACAAAATGCATCCAAAGTCCTTATGGAGAGGATGAATGAGTAGGGCATGAGGACAGGCCAGCTGAAGGACGTGGCTCTCCACTGAGGGCCTCAAAAGGCAAAGGAAAGGGGGGAAGGCATGCTAGGCATGAGAGACCGCTAGTGCAAAGGCACTGAGTCAGGGGATGGAATGCCATGTATGTACTGGCCCGGGCCTCAGATTACAGCCTCCTTCCTGCCATCTGGCATTGCTTTCTGGCTTCTCCACTTGGTGGAACCTCTGAGAGTTCGTGCTTTGTACGCCTAGACTGAGACCTCAGAGTCACCTCCATCCTCGGAGAGAGAGAGGGGAGGATTCGGTGGAGAGACTCATCCAGCAAAGTCAAACATGGGGCACAAGAGGGGGAGGGAGGAGTGATTTTACATATCATTAGTTCATAATTTGATTGTAAGGTGGTACATTTTAATTAAGGATTAATGTGCCAAGAAAAGGCTGTGAGATGGGACTGAAGAATCGTTAACAAGGTTCACGGAATTCACAGAATCTCCGAGTGGGAAGGGGGACCTCAGAGACACCTAATCTAAACTGCACTAAACAAAAACTCCCTTTTTAACAAGTGGTCACTCAGCTTCTGCTTGAACACCTCTAATTATGGGGAGCTCCCCACCGCTGGAGAAAACCCAATTCCACTTTGAGTCAGCTCCCACTGTCAGAAATTCCTGATATTCCACGTCTTCCTCCTGACACCTTCCATCCATCCTTCCTGGTTCTGCCCTCTGAGACCAGGCAGAACCATTCTAATTCCTCCTTCCCAAAGCAGTTGTGCAAAGACTTGGAGACAGCTATCGTATTCTTCTTGAGTCTTCTCTGCTTCATGATAAACATGGCAGTTTCTTCAGTCAATTCTCATATGCAATATTGCCCATCTACAATCTTATAGCCCTTCGAAGTGAATCAGTGAGGTTCTTCAAGCTCTTCCTAAAAATCTGCCCCCAACTGAATGCTTCTGCATCAGATGACTCTATTCTCTGGATATTTTCATCTTAGAGATGGTAGGAACAGCAGATAAGTGCCAAGAAAAATTCTGTTCTACCAATAAGTAGAATATGGAGCCGGTGACCTCTGGCATCTCTTTTGATTCTTGGATTCTCTCATTATTTGGAAGGGACAGAGGGGGAGATTTCAGCCTGATGGAAGGCAAAACTTCCTAACACTGAGAGACAGCCAAATGAGGAATGGGCTACCTTCCGAGGCCATGAGACCACCACCATTGGTGGTCTTCAAGCAAAGCGTGGAGTTCTGTTTCTTATAGAGATGTTATAAATAGACAGATAGATAGATAGATAGATAGATAGATAGATAGATAGATAGATAGATAGATGGATGGATGAACAAATAAATAAACAAACAAATAAACAAACGAATGAATGAATGAATGAATAAATGAATGAATGAATGAATGAATGAATAGATAGATAGATAGATAGATAGATAGATAGATAGATAGATAGATAGATAAATGATGATAAATGATATAGCTTTTCTCTAAGGAAAAGGACTAAACAAAGTCCCTTCAAACTCTGAGAATCTGTAACTGCTGATGAGAGACTAGACCCCTCCTGAAGAAGTGAGTACAAGAAGGCCAACAGACACAAGTTGGGGAACCAGGCCTTTAGAGCTAGAGCATAGATTGCAGGCTCAATCCAATTCGATGGCAGTTTAGTAAATATATATATTATGCATAAGGAACCACATGGGTGATAAAATAGTCTTTTCCCTGAGACTTTGCAGAGAATAAGGTCAATACCTCTCTAATTCATTGATCATGTCAAGTGTTCTTTGATCTCGTCCTGAAACTTTCCTCAATGTTTGGGGCTTCCTCAACATCCAAGCACCTTTGTGAACTTCTCAACCAAGAAACTCTCTCCACAAGGCCAACCATCCTTTCCCCATTGGTGGAGCCAATATGGATACTCCATTTTGTGGAGATGTCTAAGCTGGACCTCTCAGATGGGTTCTGGGCTTCTAAACTTCAAAACCATACACTTTCTTTTTTTTTAAACCCTTACCTTCCATCTTGGAATCAATACTGTGTATTGGTTCTAAGGCATAAGAAGGATAAGGGCTAGGCAATGGGGGTTAAGTGATTTGCCCAAGGTCACACAGATTTGAACTGAGGAGTTCCCAAAAACCATAAACTTTTATTCACTGACTCCCCCCATTACTTTTCTGTGCTCTCTCTTTCCCTCTCTCTCTCTTTCTCTCTCTCTCTCTCTCTCTCTCTCTCTCTCTCTCTCTCTCTCTCTCTCAACCCTCCAATCTTCCCCAATTAGAATGTAAACTCCTTAAAGGAAGGACTATCCTTTCTCTGACTTGTATTTGTATCCCAGTGCTTAAGACAGTGCCTGCACACAGGAAGTTCTTAACAAATTGTTGTTTCCTTCCTTGTGTTATCTTGGTTGGCACCTTTCCCCCCTCAAAGTCCAAGAACTCCCCAAGATAGCGATTTAATCCAACAACTATTATTTCAGTGCCTCTGACAGCACTTTGCATCCAGCAAGCATTCTAAACAAATATATTCTCTTTTTTTCAAATTATTAAACATTTATTAATATTCATTTTTAACCTGTTTACATACTTTATGCCCCTACTTTCCCCTTCACCTCCCGCTCTCTCCCCACCCATGGCTGACGCACATTTCCACTGGTTGTACCATGTGTCCTTGTTCAGGGTCTATTTCCAAATTGTTGTTAGCTGCATTGGTGTGGTAGCTTCCAGTCTACATCCCCAATCGTGTCCGCCTCAGCCCATGCATTCAAGCAGTTGTTTTTCTTCTATGTTTCCTCTCCTGTAGTTCTTCCTCTGAATGTGGGTAGCGTCTTTACCATAAATCCCTCAGCATTGTCCTGGGTCATTGCGTTGTTGCTGGTACAGAGGTCCATTACATTCTATTTTACCACAGTATATCAGTCTCTGTGTACAATGTTCTTCTGGCTCTGCTCCTTTCGCTCTGCATCTGTTCCCGGAGGTCTCTCCAGTTTGCCTGGAACTCCTCCAGTTTATTATTCCTTTTAGCACAATAGTATTCCATCACCTGCATATATAAACAAATATATTCTTTTATGAATGAATTAATATATATGTATATATATACAAATATATGACTAATTCCATCCAGTAAATATGTCTTAAGTACCTACTGTGTGTAAGACACCATGGGGTAGGGAATAAAGAGCCCATCTCAGAGTGTGAAAGACCTGAGTTCAAACTCTGCCTCTAAACCATAGTAGGTATGTGACCTTGGAGAAGTAGAAGCAACCAATTGGCATAGTGGATAGAACCCTGGTTCTGGAGTTCTGAAGACCTGAGTTCAAACTCTGCCTCAGTCATATATCAGCTTGTGATCCTGGACAAATCACTTAGCTTCTGTTTGCCTCAGTTTTCTCACTATAAAGTCAACAGTAATAGCATCTACAACTCAAGATTGTTGTAAATGCCAAATGAAATAATATATAGAAAGTGTTTCATAAACTTTAAAGTATTATATACATGTTAATAATTATCATTAATTTCACTTTACTGTTAAGTGCCCCAGGCAACTAGGCTGTAGTTGGAGAGCAGGTATTCGCCAACACTAGTAGACTGAATTTCTACATTTGGAGTTCCCTGGACCAATAAGATCACCAGTCTGTTACAAAAAATAAAAATATGTGAAACTCTGAGGATAGAGATAAAAAACAGGTCCTTTCTTCAGGGAGCTTATCTTCCACCTAATGATCTTCTAACTCTGATATTCCATCCTACCTCCCACTGTCATCTAAGCCCTCTATTTTTTTAATTTTTTTTAATTTATTTTATTCCTGTAACAAATCTACACATAAGTTTGCCAAAACTACATGTTTCGTGTTCTCTCCCTTCCCTCTTCTCTCCTCCCTCCCAGAGTTGACAAGCGTTTCCACTGGGTTATACATGTATTATCTCTTAAAACATTTTATTATTTATTTTATTGTTCATTTTTTGTAAGAGAGTAATCTTATAAAACCAAAACCTCAAATCCTATACTCATATAAGCAAGTTATAAATCATATATTTTCTTCCACATTTCTACTCCCACAGTTCTTTCTGGAGATGTCAATAGTATTCTTTCTTCTACATCCCTCAGAATTGTCCTGGATCACTGCATTGCTCTTAGTAGCAAAGTCTATTACATTTAATCATCCCACAATGTTTCAGTTACTGAATCCAATGTTTTCCTGCTTCTACTCATTTCACTCTACATGAGTTCATTGAGGTCTTCCCAGTTTTTATAGAAATCAAGCAGTTCATCATTCCTTACAGCACAATAGTATTCCATCACCATCATATGCTACAATTTGTTCGACAGTTTCCCGGTTAAGGGACATCCCCTCAGTTTCCAATTTCTTCCCACCACAAAAAATGGAACTATAAATATTCTTGTACAAACAGGTCCTTTTCCATTTTTCTTATCTCCTTGTGATACAGATCTAGTAGTAGTATTGCTGGATCAAAGGACATGCATTCTTTTAAAACACTTTGGGCACAATTCCAAATTGCCCTCGAGAATGACTGGATCAATTCACAAATCCACCAGCAATATATTGGTATCCCAATTTTGCCACATCCTCTCCACAATTTGTTATTTCTCTTTGCTATCATATTGGCCCATCTGCTAGGTATAAGGTAGTATCTCAGAGTTGTTTTAATTTGCATTTCTCTAATCAAGAGGGATTTAGAAAATTTTTTGTATAATAGTTTTGATTTCTACTTTGAGGACGGCCTATTCATATTCCTTGACCATTTTTCAATTGGGAAATGGCTTGGTTTCTTATAAACTTGACTTAATTCTTTACATGTTTACATAAAAATGTTTTTCCCAGTTAGTTGTTTCCCTTTTAATATTGGCTGCATTGATTTTGTTTGAATAAAAACTATTTAATTTAATATAATTGAAATTATTCATTTTATAACTTGTAATGTTCTGTATCTCATATTTGGTCTTAAATTCTTCCCTTCTCCATAGATCTGATAGGTAGATTATTCTATGTTCACTTTATTTACGTATAATATCACATTGTATGTTTAAGTCATATATCCATTTTGAACTTAATCTTGGTAAAATGTATGAGATGTTGATCTAAACCTAATTTTTGACATACTGTTTTCCAGTTTTCCCAGCTGGTCCTTCTCTTTTCATTGAGACTATCCTCACATCAACCTTTCAGCACCTCCAAATTAACATTCAGAGCCATGTTCCTTAGCTTGGCATTCAGGACCCCCATGATCCAACCCCAACCTACTTTTCCAATGTCATTTCCTTTGATTCTACTTTCCCTTTCAAGTTAGTATCCATATTCTTCTCTCTACCACCCCAAGCTCATCCTCACCTCTGTAGGTCCCCCTGCCTGCAACGACCTTTCACTGTTCTCTGCCTGCTCAATTCTTTCATCCTGTCCTTCGAAACCCATCACCTCCACTCATTCCTTCAATCAATAGATTGCATGTTTTTAACATCGACTCTCTGCCAGGCAATATGCAGGTCAAAGACAAAAATGAGCCTAAACAGTCTTGCTCTAAGCTTACATTCTATTGGAGCAAAACAAGAATCCAGATAAGTAGCATTTCTTTTCTCATTCTTTACATCTTTTACATTGATTTCACATGGGTGGGAGTCTTGTCTGCCTGGCACATAGTAAGGACCTGATAATTGCAATTTCCTTCCTTCCTTTAATCACATGTTGACTCCTAAACTAAGTTCTGAGTCTCTTGAGGTCAGGACCTGAAGCTTATTTCATATCCTTATTTCATATTCATGTGCCTTCAAAGGTAGATACAAGAAGTACACATTTAAGGGTGAGAGATATAGATGGTGCACTTTTGGGGGAAAAGTGAAGAGGGGAAAATCATTTCACTGGAGAGAATAGGGGAAATGTCATTGGAAAGGTGACACCTGAGAGAGTTCTTGAAAGAAATCAATTTTTTTCCCAACATGGAATTTATTAAGTACAATCTATCTGCTAGGATCTGTGGTAGGCACAAGGGATGTCAAAATATATACTCAAAGAAATAAATAAGGACATCTGGGTAGGATAAGAATGAAAACTGAATGAAGGAATGAATGAAAGAATGGGTACATGGATGGATAGATGAATGAATGAATGAATGAATGAATGAATGAATGAATGAATGAATGAAAAAAATCATTTGTAACACTGTGTGCCAAATATTGTACATAAAAAGTTAAGGCTTCTAAGAGGTAGACATGAGAAGTGAATGCTTTCAGAAGATTAATGAATTGGGCATGCAATTAAATAAAACTAGAAAATTAACAAATTAAAAATCCTCAATTCAACATCAAAATGGAAATCCAAAAAAATCAAACGAGATATTAATAAAATTGAGAGGAAAATCATTGAACTAATAAATAAAACTAGAAGTTTATTTTATGCAAGAAATAAAATAGATAAAATAATAATTAATTGGATGTTTAAAAAGGAAAGAAGAAAACCACATTCCTGGTATTAAAAATGAAAAAGGAGAATTCACCACCAATGAAGTTGAAATTAAAATAATTATCCAGAGCTATTTTGCCCAATTATGTGTCAAAAAAATCAAAAAGAAATGGATAAATATTTACCAAAATGAAATACCCAGATTAACAAAAGAGGAAATTGAATATTTAAATCTATTTCAGGAAAAGAAATTAAACAAGCCATAAATGAGATCCCTGAGAAAAATCCCAGGACAAGATCGACCCACTAGTTAATTATACCAAACATTTAAAGAACAATTAATTACAATACAAAATAAAGTATTTGCAAAAATTGATAAAAGAACTCTACCAAATTATTTTTATGACATACACACACACACACACACACACATGCGCGCACGCGGTTCTGTTGCCTAAACCAGTAAGAGCAAAAACAGAGAAAGAAAACTAGAGATAAATTTATATTGCTGCCAGAAATTTTAAATAAAATGCTATCAAGAATATTATAGCAATATATTACAAAGACTACACACTATGACCAAGCGGGATTTATATCAGGAATGCATGGCTGGTACATTGTCAGGAAAACTATCACCCTAATTTACCATATCAATTACCAAAACCACAAAAATCATATGATTATCTCAATAGATGCAAAAAAAAAAAGCTTTTGACAAAATATAGTACCTATTCCTATTAAAAGCACTAGAAAACCTAAGAAAATGAAAAGTAGCATCAATCTAAAACCAAGAGTAATCATCATCTATAACAGGAGTAAGGTAGAAGCCTTCTGAATAAGATCAGGGTTGAAGCAAGGATGTTCATTACCATAACTATTGGTTAATATTGTTACTAGAAATTCCAGTAGTAATAAAGCAAGAAAAAGAAATTGAAGGAATTCCAATAGGTAATGAGGAAACAAAACCACCACTCTATGCAGATGATATCATGGCATAATTAAGGAATCCTAGAGAATCAACTAAAAAAGTAGTTTAAATTAACAAATTCATTAAATATCAAGATATAAAATAAACTCATATAAATCATTAATATTTCTACATGTTACTAACAGAGTCCATAAGGAAGAGAGAGAGAGAGAAATTGCAGTTAAAATATTTTCAGACAATGTAAAATACAGTCTACCAACCCAGACAAACTCAGGAACTGTATCACAATTACAAAACACTTCACACAAATAAAAACAGATTTAAACAAATGGAGAAATATTAATTGCTTATGGGTAGTCTTGGAAAATATAATAAAAATAAAAATATTTTGAAATTCCATCTAAATTAAATAATTTATTTAGTGTCATACCAATCAAATATCTAAAGAATTAATTTATAGAGCTAGAAAAAATAATAACAAAACTCATCTGGAAAGTCAAAAGGTGAAGAATATCAATGGAATCAATGAAAAAAATGTGAAGGAAGGAAGCTTAGTAGTATCAGATTTCAAACTATATTACTAAAGAGATAATCATCAAACAACCTAGTACCAGCAAAGAAATAGAATGGAATAAGAATTACTGGCTAAGAAGATCATTGTGACATATTGGGCAAACATTATTACACAGTAGTAAATAACTCTAGTAATATAGTTTTTAATAAATCCAAAGTTCCAAGTATTTGAGACAAGAATTCATTATTTGACAAAAAAGTACTGGGAAAACTAGAAAACAGTTTGACAGAAACTAGATAAAGACAACATTTCATATCAGCATCAAAATGGGTACATTATTTAAACATAAAGGATAATATCATGAGCAAATTATGGAAACATGGAAAATTTTACCCATCAGAGAATGAATCATGGAAAATGTTTTGACCAACAAAAAGGAGAGAGAGTCATAGGAAACAAAATGGATAATTTTAGTTACATTAAATTTTAAAAGGTTTTACACAAACAAAACCAATGCAGCCAAGATTAAAAGGAAAATAGGAAACTAGGGACATTTGTTTTACAATATGTTTTTCTGATAAAGACCTTATTTCTCACATCTTAGGAAACTGAATTAAATCTATAAAAATAATAATCATTCCCAATTGATAAATGGTCAAAGAATATAAACTTGCAGTTTTCAGATGAAAAAATGAGAGCTATCTGTATTTATATGAAAAAAATGCTCCAAATGACTATTGATTAGACAAATGTACTCTAAAACAACTCTGAGGTACCACCTCCTACATAAATGATTGGCTAACAACAGAAAAGGAAAATGACAAATGTTGGAGGGGAGGTGAAAAAATGGGAGACTAATGTACTGTTGGTAGAGAAGTGAACCAGTTCAATCATTCTAGAGAACAATTTGGAGCTAGTTCAAGAGGCTTATAAAACTAAATATACTCTGACCAGCAATACCACTTCTAAGTTTGTATCCCAAAGGGTTCACAGAAAAAGGAAAAGGACCTATATGTACAAAAATATTCATGGGAGCTCTCTTTGTAGTGACAAAGAATTGGACATTGAGGGGATATCAATCAATTGGGGAATGGCTGAACAAATTGTGGCATATGATCTTGATAGGATTCTATTGTACCATAAGAAACAATTAAGATCTCTGAAATTCCTGGAAAGACTTACATGAGCTGATGCAAAGTGAAGTGAGCAGAACCAGGAGAACAATGTATGCAATGATCTAAGACAATCCCAAAAGACTTATGATGAAAAATGCTATCCATCTCCAGAGAAAGAATGGAGTCTGAGTGCAAATTAAGGAATATTTTTTCACTGTATTTATTTTTTTTTTGCTTTTTTACAACATTGCTAATAAAGAAATGCTTTGTATGATTTCACATATGTAATTGAAAGCCCATTTCTGGCCTCAGTGAGTGGGGAGAGAATGTGAATGTTAAAAATAAACAAATAATAAATTTTAAAAAGAAGTGCATGCATCAGAGACAGCCTGTGCAGGGTAAGAAGTGGAAGCAAGAAGGAGCCAGGGAAGCTTATTGAGCAAGTGAGTGATATTATCACAGCTGTTTTAGAAATGTCACTCTGGTGTCTGAGTGGAGGACGATGGAGAGTAGAAAGACTGGAGACAAAGAAAATAGAGAGGAGTCTATTGCCATTGGATAGGTGAGAAGTGATGAGCCTGAACTAAAATGGGGACCATGTGAGACAAGAGAAGGGGATAAATGTAAGAAAGGAGAATCGGCAAGACGTGGTGACTTATTGGCTGTACAAGGTGGGGAGAGGTGAAGGAGAGGGAAAAGCTGAGGGTCATTCTCTGTGAATCTGGGAAATGGGCAGGATGTTGGTGTCCTTGACCGTACAATGATCAGTTCTATTTAATTCATATTGTTTCAGATGCCAACAAAATACCCAGTTGGAGCTGCCTAAGAAGCAGTTAGTAACCAGTCCCTGCCCTCAAGGGGCTCATATTCTACTGGAGGAAAAGAACCTACCAAAAGGAAGGGCATGTACAAAAGTTTGTGGCGCAAAGAGAGGGAATAATCATTTAATAAATGAGAAAACGGGTTCAGAGTAAGAAAAATTTGCCTGAGACCACATAGCAAATGACGTCAGAGGCAGATTCTCAGACTCGGGTCTTCTGATTTAAAATCCTTTTTATCAGAACCAAGTGATGCCGGGCTGCATCCATAATCTAAGCACTAGACTGGATAAGGGAAAAAAGACTCATCACAAAAGGCTTCAAGGCCAAAGAGAGAATTTTTCTCAGCTTTAGAAACTCATGAAAATATTCTCCAAAAGGTGTGGCAGAGCTGGGCTCTGGGATGGCACAAGGCCTACCTACAGGAATGAAATCAAAGATTCTTGGGCTATTGCAGTAAAAAGAGATGGATGACACGGTTATACTGACCATAAGAAGCGACCAGCTCTTAGAAGAACCAAATTAATCTTCTTCCAGCCAATCCAATTCAAACTGGAGGAAAAAGAGGACATTAACTGGAGAAAGACTAGCCATCGGAATGAGGTCTTCCAACAGAGCCTCGAGGGAAGTTGGGAGTTGTAAGAGATGAACCCAAGGAGAGTATTTCGGATCCGGAGGACGGCCTGCGCAAAGGCCTGGAGGTAGGAGGGGAATGGCTGAGTCTGGAAAACGAGCAGGCTTCCAATGGACGGGCTGCGAACAGAAAATGGTGCCCAAAAGGCAAGTTGGGGTCAGACGATGGAGATCATCCAATGACAGGCATTTGTGCTCTAGCCCAAGGACTCTAGCGAGTCAGCAAAGACATTTGAGGAGGACAGTGGTCAAGGGGGCGCCTTTGGAGTGTCAAATCGGCAACTGTGTGGAGGACAGATAAAAGACAAGAGAAAGTAGAAGCAGGGAGGCCGCCACGCCAGTCCCACGATACTCGCCTTGACTTTCGCATCTCTTTTCTTATTCGTTCCTCAAAGCAGCCTTGCCAAACAGACATGGAGAACCCCATTATACAGAGAAGGAAAGCGAGCTAAGGAGAGAGGAAGAAGCTCGCCCCACATGAGGAGACTAATCAGGGCCAGAAGTAGGGCCCGAACCCCATGTTCTGCTCCATGCTCGGGGCTTTCCCCATGATACCCCCCCGCCCCCTCCTCCTCGGGGATGTGAATGAACGTACTTCGGGGGAGAATTCAGGAGCATTTTTTCTTCTGGAACCGGAATTTCATTAAAGTGGAAATTCCCTCCTCTGATACAGATGATCAATTGCCTATAAATTATAATCTTATGGAATTGCTCTGGGCACAGCGAGCTTCGTGGCTTGTCCGTGGTCACATAGACAGTGTGTTCAGAGGCAGGACTTGAACTCAGGTCTTTCTAGCTCTGGACCCTACGTTCTATATGTAAATTAAACTTGCCAATTAATAACAAATAATGACTCATCTGGATATCATGCTTTATCCTTTGAGAAGTTTCTTCCTCATGTCAGTGCTCTGAAGGAGGGAGTGCAAAGAGTGTAGATGGGGAAACTGAGGCTCACAAGGGACGTGACTTAGCCTGGGTGACTGAGGAGCAGTGTCAGGTCCAAGACTCCACTCCAGCTCTTCCTTCGGCAAGATTACTCTTCTTTCTACTCCACAAAGCTGCCTCTTAATTAAAGAGATTCTCAACGAGATACCACTTTGGTGTGCTTTGGGGAATGAGAATTATTCCACAAACATCCCAGGGCCAAATAAGGCTGCTCATTTCCAGAGGCTTAAACTGTTCACAGGTACATCTCAAGTGTACTATAATCGGAAGGGGGGGTGGACAAAGCTCTTTTCAATATCTTCGACGGAAAGACACGGGTTGGAACGTTCCCTGATAATTCCCGCACTAATATCTCTTGCCAAAACAGAGAATGGACCATTAAATTCACAACAGTTAAGAGGGAGAATATATTCACCTCCATGAAGCAAAGCACTAGCAAATGACTCCAATGAGTGATCCAGTGATCCCCTCCTGAAAATAATAGAGGAGAAAGCTCTAGGTGAGGGCTGAGAGGAACCCGGAGAGCGCCTAAAACGCGCCTCCTTTTTTTCCCTCAGAAGGAGGAATCTGAGGCTCAGTAAGGTGGCATCATTGGTTTTTGTTTGTTTATTGAAGATGCAGATGATCCATCAAATACTTGAATGTCCTGCACACCCCCCAATATAAACATTCCTCACTTCCTCCAACTTATTATCACATGATGTGGTATCCAGACCCTTCTCCATCTTGATTTCTTTCCTCTAGACGCCCCTCAGTTTGTCAGTCACACCGTCCCACTACAGACACTTCCCCACACACTTAAAATGTGCTTCCTAAACTCTGTCCTATAGAAATGGTCTGAGTAGATTCTCGCCTCCTTATTCCTTTGCCCTCTGTCTCTCTGGATGCTGCCAAAGTTCCCATTAGCTATTTTGGCTGCCACATCGATCACGCTGCTGGAATCTATTGAGTTTACCATCCATTCAAACCCTTTGATCTTTTCCAGACAATCTGCTAGCTAGTTCTGCCTCCCCCATCTTGTTCTTGTGAAGAGATCTCAGAACATAGAAAAGGGACTTGCAAGCGTAACAGAAATCAGAGAACCCCAAAAAGGTGTCAAGAGAAATGGGTGGCATCTTACAAGCTAAAGTCAAACATTTGAATGAATCAAAGTCAAGCTCGGTGATCTGTA
Organism: Gracilinanus agilis; assembly: GCF_016433145.1. NCBI lineage: Eukaryota > Metazoa > Chordata > Mammalia > Didelphimorphia > Didelphidae > Gracilinanus > Gracilinanus agilis. The sequence continues at coordinate 5,786,518 of NC_058131.1, read as the reverse complement.
CTTTTGGAGACTCCGGGCTCTTCCATTTTTGAAAATTGGAATGAAATTTTCTCTTTTGCAGGCCTGCGGTACCTTTCTCCATTTCCATACTATTTCAAGTATCACTGATACAGTGGCTTAGTAATTTCATCTGTCAGTTCATTCATCACCTTCCCCCTCCAGCCCAGAATGTACTTCATGAACTGGGCTAGATGACTTGAATTCATCAAGGGAAGCTCAGTTTTCTCTTGCTATCTCCTTATTTATCTCAGGTATCAACATTCCATCCACCATTTTTGTCCGGTATTTTCCAGTCCAAAGTTCACTCTTCTTGGCAGGAAAAAAAAGAAGCAAAATAGGAAGCAATGTTAATTATTATTGTTCCATCCCTTCCACACTTTGTATAATAGCTGTCCTATTCATTCTATTATTCTCTATAAAGGAAAGACCAAACAGAACATAACTTGTCGTCCATAGTTTTCCCCACCAACCTCAGCTCTTTCTTAGCTTTAGAACTCTGTTTTTGTTTTGTTTTGTTTTTTTAAACCCTTAACTTCTGTGTATTGGCTCCTTAGGTGGAAGAGTGGTAACGGTGGGCGATGGGGGCCAAGTGACTTGCCCAGGGTCACACAGCTGGGAAGTGTCTGAGGCCGGATTTGAACCCAGGACCTCCCATCTCTAGGCCTGACTCTCAATCCACTGAGCTACCCAGCTGCCCCCTAGCTTTAGAACTCTGAATATAAGCTTGGGTGGCACTTTTATTTATTCTGTTATTTTTTTCATTACAACATCTCCTGAATATTTCTTCTTCCACATGGGCAATCTCCCTATAATATGGAACCACCTAGCCTTCTCTTGAAGTCTAGAAGCAATTCATTCTTTCTCAAGGTAGCCCATTTGAGTTTGAAGACAGCCTTCTTCATAAGGATGATGATGTTTTTCATCCTAATATCTAATTGAATTGAAATGTCTCCCTCAAATGCCCCTTTAATCCTAAATTCTTCCCATGACAGGCATATCAAGCAAGTTGAATCTGATTTCCACAAGATAGTATGTCACCAAATATTTTCATTACTTCTAGACTTTGGAGACAGTTATCATGTTTTCGTTGAGTTTTCTCTTATCCAGACCAAACATTCTCAGTTCCTTCAAAAAATTCTCAGTGTCCTGAACTAAAGATCCTTCAAACAAATTTCTTATATGATAACATAACATTAAAGAAAAAATGTAAAACTCAGAGGGTAGAGCCTGTAAGGTCTATGGAGGAGGAAGCTTCCTTCTCCTCTTTGGGCTCATTGACTAGTCTGATCAGCTAAGCTCTTACTTTCCTTAAATGTTAGAGACTTTTACAGTTGCTATGGGAACCATCACTCAGAATTTCCCAATTTTTATTCAATTTCAATTTAAATATTAATGCAACAGCCTCATATTTCCTTGGAATATGGAGTCCATGGATGGAACATATATGTTCCTTCTCCAGAAAGCCAAATTAGGATCCACATGCAGTGGATTCCTTTTGACATAATCAGCACCAAAGAAGCAGAAGAAACCATGAAAGACTGAGGAAAGGAAGGAAGGGAGGAAGGAAGGAAGGAAAGAAAGATGGAAGGAAGGAAGGAAGGGAGGGAGGAAAGAAGGAAGGAAGGGAGGAAAGAAGGAAGGAAGGAAGGAAGGAA
>NC_058131.1:5733529-5779934 GCF_016433145.1 Gracilinanus agilis | reverse complement strand
GAAGAAGAAGAAGAAGAAGAAGAAGAAGAAGAAGAAGAAGAAGAAGAAGAAGAAGAAGAAGAAGAAGAAGAAGAAGAAGAAGAAGAAGAAGAAGAAGAAGAAGAAGAAGAAGAAGAAGAAGATCCCAATAAGGCCCATGATATTTCACGTCAATGACAAGCTTACCCTTAATTATAATTCTTCTAAGTCCAAGAGAGCCAAGAGTGGCACATGTGAGTTTCAAAACTGTGCTTTATTGGTGCCACTTATTTTATCTATAAATTATTTCAACTCAACAGCCTTTACTGTGTGCAGACAATTTTCAAATTATGCCATAAAAATCAGGAGTCATCTGGAAACAGAGACCTTTGGGAAAGTTTGGTAGTTGCCACTGCAGAGGCCATGTCATAATGAAACAAGGGAATGAAACGTTCTCGTTGAGAGAACCATGCATTTTTTATATCGAACACCTAGGAAAAAAGAGATTTCAGGTCAATATGGATTATACCTCAAACACTTGATGTTCACATTCATAAGATTTGGGGAAAACTTGGACTTGGGAAATAGAGAATATGGTTCAGAGAGGCAAAAGACCTTGGCCCAAGCCTTTGAGTCAATCACTTATTAGATCTGTGACTTGGACAAGCCTCAGTACATTACTTATCTGCTCAATAAACCACACTGTCTAATTATTGTCTCTAGGATAAAATAGAAACTCTGCTTTGGAGCAATTCACTATTTGGGGGTAAATTGTTTCACAATTTTCCAATTCCCTATCTTTCCAGAATGATAGCATATTTTGTTCTCCCATACACAGTGCTCAAGACAAACCAGCCAACTTATCACTCCTCATTTATTGCCTCTGTGCCTTTGTCCAGGCAGTCCTCTAGGTATGAGTAACCTCCATTCTGAACCATTCACCCAGCTTGTGCTGCAGGAGCAAATAAGGGAGAAGAATCATACTGCTTTTCAGGATTCTTAGAGGAAAGTCTGAGGAGCTGCGAATTCTACTATAAGCCACCATCCAGGGTGCTTCCCAATATTTAACAAGCTATTGGGGAGTTGTGGAGAGAGTGCCAGACCTGAAGTCAGGAAGATTCATCTTCCTGGATTCCAATATGGTCCCTGATACTTAGTAGCCGTGTGACCTTGTTTAACTCAGTTTCCCCATCTATCAAATGAGCTGGAGAAGGAAATGGCAAACCTCTCCAGTATCTTTTCCAAGAAAACCTCAAATGAGGCCATGAAGTGTCAGACTTGACTGAAGATGACTGGACAGGAACCTTTAATTAAGAAAGTATATCAAAGACAGTGTTAGTTAATTCCCCAAACTAAGAGTGTATTCTCCCCTTCCCATATATGCAGGATTCCTAAGGAAAGTTGGCTCAAATTTAAAGTACCAAAGTAGGAAAGCATCCCTGTAGAGAATAGAGGGGAGCTGAAAGATGATCTCTAGTCCTGGGGGTCCTTTTCTCCCTGTCAAAGGTCCCATCCAGTGAGAAATCAGCAACAGACAAATGGCTCCCTCCCTCAGCTAGGCTGCCACCTTGTACAGGTGGCTCAGCTGTTCGCTAGATCCACCACTATCCTGGGCCAAGAAAGGCATTCTGTTGCTGCCCTGGATCCTCACCAGAAGCAGTCACCACTGTTACAGGTACAGGTGGCTGGTGAGACCCCTGAAGACTCTGATGGTTCTTCTGATTTCACAAATTGCCTGGATGTTTCCTCTCAGAATATTCATTTGTCTAAGATCAAGAAAGGCAGAACACAAGAAACAAAAGAAACGTGTAACATGTGTTCACGGACACAGGGAAGCCTGGAAAGAAGACAGGTTAGCTGAGGTCACTCTTCTCACCTAGTCACTCATAGCAGCTCTTCCTTCATTCATTCCTAGGAAGAAAAAAGGCAAAAGGGTTTAGGTTAGGGTTTATGAATCATTTTTTATGTCAACTCAGTCTTCAAATAAAATTATTTTCTTACTTTTGGATTGAATGGAGTTTGAGCCTCCCATTCTTGGGGCAAGACCCTGCTACAAACTTGTGTGTGTTTCTCTCCCATCAGGATGACCTTTGAATCGTTGTGTTTTACAGACAATTTCTTTTCTGGTAAGATGGACAAGAGGGCTCCTGAGGTCCTTCCCAACTCTCAGTTCTGTGATTGATTCCTGCCTCCAAGATCAGCACATCTTCCACCATGGCACAGTCCCCAAAGCTCCTTTAAAACAGAGAAATGTGCTAAAGGCAGACCAATTGTCATTAATAGTAATAACTAGTATTTACCTAGTGCTTTCAAAGTTGGCAATCTCATTTGATGCTCACAAGAACCCTGGGAAGGAGGGGCTTTTATTATCTCCATTTTACTAATGAGGAAATTGAGGTTAAATCATGAAGCATCACTAAATCAGGTCCCAAAGGCTCCATAAGTCTAGGAAAGCCATTAGTTCATTTTCTTTTTCTCCAACCTATTGGTCAATTCATAGCTTTTAGACGAGATGGAGTGGGGATCATGCCCACCCATCATGTTCTAAAGATCCCTTGGGGCCCCGGACTGCCCACCACATTCTCAATCCTTGAGGAAACTTCCCCCTTTCCCCCACTTCTAGATTAGGACATTCCTATCTCCATCTCTTGCTTGGGTTGGTCCTCTGACCCATCAGAAGAGGAAGATGGATCTTGAATTCCATGCTTCTGAAAGACTTGGCCTCATTAGCCCACCCCTGGAGGGTTCCTCAGGGATAAAGGAAGCTCCTCTGCAAGATGATTTCCCTCTTAATTAATTTAAGCAGCTCCTTGCCAACTTCATGAAACTGTCCTCCGAGGCAGTGGAGGAGGGGGCAGCTTGAAGAATCCAGATAAGTGATTTTATCTTCTTAGCAGCAATAAGTAAAGCCCATTGGCAGAAAGTTGTGTTTCTTTTCTTATGTTTGCATGGTATTCTTTTGGAAAAATAAACACGCTTGTGTATTATTCATTTTAACAAACTTTTAGTATCTTTTATGGACATGGCACTCAGCTCCTGAGGGCCTGACCACAATTTTTTAAAAACTGTTCTTGCCCTCAAGGAGGTTGCATTCTACTAGATGAGTGCTCATAAAGTAATTTGAAAATGAAGAAGTGAACTCATTTTTAGGAAGGTTTTTTGAGATGATGGTTTCAATTGGCTCTTTGTAATAGCCACTCATTGCTCCTACTTCTTCCCTCTGAAATCAAGAAGAAAAAGTCTCCTCCCTCTTCCTATGACAGTCCTTCAAATACTGAAGCCAACGGTTGTGGCCCCACTGAATCTTCTCTAGGCTACACAGGCACACTTCATCCATTCATTCATCCAATGGACATGCACTCCCCACAGTAACACTGCATTTATTGAGCAACTGTGGTGTGCCAAGCACACTATTAGGCACTGGGGACACAAGCCCAAAACAAAAGTCCCACTTTTCTTCCACACCTTTCATTTTGCTCTTGGACAAAGATTATTATTGTTGTTCAGTCTTTTTCAGTCATGTATGATTCTTAATGACCCCATTTTGGGTTTTCTTGGCAAAGATACTGGAGTGATTTGCCTTTTTCATCCATAATTCATTTTGCAAATGAGGAAACTGAGGCAAATAAAATTACATAATTTGCCTAAGGCTATACAGCTAGAAAGTAGCTAAGGTCATATTTGAATTCAGGTCTTCCTGAATCTGGCCCAGTGCTCTGTCTACTAGACCATCCTCGGATAAACATTGTTTTAGTTTTTACTAATAATCATTACTTCAACATGCCAGAGATATGGGCCTTTATCCAGGGGTGCAGATGGCTGTCATAAGCCATGGTGAAGACTTCAGGAAAAGAGGTGCAATAGTCAATTAATTTATCCAAGGACAAACATCAAATGCCACCATGACAGAAGTAGCTTGAGAAAGGTGTTGAAAAACCTATAGAAAGACCCTCAAAAACTATGTGAATAGCAAGCCAGAACTCATAGAAAAAAAACTGGATATCATCTCACCCAATTAAAGGAAACACAAAAGAAACCTGTGGGAAAGAACTCAGAACACAAAGAAGCAGAGCAGAAACTCTAGGAATCCTCAGACAACTGAAGGAATGAAATGAGCATCAGCTCTGGAGACAGATGACCTGAGTTCTTCATCCAAGGTTAACATTTGCTCATCTTAGAGGAGAAATAAGCTGAGAGATGTTCTCATGTCTCCGTCTACATGATAAGCCACTTTAAAATGGATGGAAATAATGCCCGAACAAAAAGACGTCACCTCTCAGAGTGATGGTAATCAAAGCAAACGGATATGGGCTTCTCATCAGATGGAGCCCATGAAATGGTCAAGATTGAAGAAAGAAACGAAGAGCCTTTTGGCAGGCGACATCAACATGAACTCAGACAACAATGTCTAGAGAAGCAAACACTGAACAAAGAGCTGAGGCAAGTGGATTTGTTTTCAGAAACAGAGATTCATAAGAGTGATTTTAGGTCAGGTCATTGCTAATAGAAGCTTCAGAAATCTCATTCTGACAGAACCCAGACTTTCACAAGAAGAGAAGCAAATTTAATTTTTGAAAGGGACAATAGGGTGAGAAATAAAGGAGTTTTGTGTTTGGCTTTGATGTTCTATTTACTTCTGTTATAGCCATTTGAAAAAGGATAGGCATCCTGGGGTTTGTAGTTCGCAGAGATTTGAGATTATCTCAGGTTCCCCAGAAGAAAAAGGGATTTGGGACTAGCTTTGTTTTTGAGTCCAAAGGCAGACCTAAGTCACAATTAGGAGTTCATAAAGGGACGTCCACAATCTGAGACACAAACTGAGAGGAAGGAGCAAGAGTTTCTGGAGATGAGCTGGAGGAGCAGTCAGAAGCCAGCATCCCCAGGTCCTGTGGCTTAATGAGCAGAGCTGAAACAATGATTGCCCCAGGACAACTTTTTGAAGGAGAAGCTAAACGTAGTTTGACAGAAGAGGGAGAGATGAGATGGGCCATTGAACTCTGTGAGTAGAAAAGAGAAGAGAAAACTCAAACTGATGCCAACCTCTTCAAGCCCTGAGGGAAGCAGGGCTCGGTGATGTGGTCCTGAAATCCCTGCAACCAGGAATCTTCAGTTTGGAAATTCTGAGGGAGCTGGCCCAAATGCTGAGGAATCTGTAACAAGTTCAGCATTCATATGGTATGGCCAAAGAATGAGGTATCACCAGGTAGCTTAAGCAGGGACAAACCAATCCAGGTCAGAAATGGAAGGTCAAAGCTGCCATGCTGATAAGAACGAGATGGGTTGTGTGCATAGCCCTCGTGCTTCCAGGCTGAACTCGTTAGAGAACTAGGGAAACTCTCTCAAAAAGGCTCACTCTTTCTCCAAGTCCTCCTCCCTGTGATCTCTCCAGTAAAGGCCACTGTAATCTATTCTACTCATATATTCAAGACCTAAACATTTCTTGCATCTTGAAGTTGTTTCAAAAATAAAGAGGTCAGAGGTTAGCTAGAAATGCAGACAACTTTAAACATCTACAAAGAGCCAAACCACTCTCTAAATGTGAGGAATTTTCCTGACTGGGGGCTCTGAGCTATCAGGATTATATCCACGACTAACCATAAAGTCTATAAAACAGAAAAAGTACAAAAGTACAGTGTGGACCTGAGAGCTTGTGTATTTCCCCTAGGCTAGGCATGAGCTGTGTTTGAAGAGGATGTGGCTAAATTAATTTCTGTCTCCCATGTGAGAACATGGTACAGAATGGAAACAAGTAAAACCTAAGTCTGATGGGTAAGATTTAAGCAAAAATCACTAAGATCTTTCCAGAAGAGAGAAGAAAATAACATGTCCATTTAATCACATGTAATAGCCATTTTTTACCCTTTCGTTGACCATTGATGCCCTACCCTACAAACTCTACCTCTGTAGAAGATGCCTGGGAACAGCTGGGCTCCTCTGTGCTAAAGCTATAGGACCATGTGTTCTCATCTACACCCTGTTCAGCCACTTTCTACCCTGCCAAGCATACGTATTATTCCCTGTACCTCTTGATCTGAAAACTGTAATCAAATCAACATTATCACTGTCTCTGGAGAGGACTAGTCAATGGACTGTCCTATTGTTCTACCCACCATCCCTGGGACTCCAGACCAAAACTCCCTTCCCTGCTCATATGTGTTGTCTTCCCTATTAGAATGTAAATTCTTTGAGGCTAGATATTGTCTCACTTTCATATTTGTATTACCAGTATTTAGTATAGTTCCTGGGTCAAAGTAATATGCATAAAAATGATTTTCCCATTGATTTATCTATCACATATTCATTCAATTAACCAAACATTTATTAACACATACTGACTTCCCCTTGCTCCTCCTGACCTCCTGGTCAGAGGAATTAAGGAAAAAAAGAAGAAGAATACCCTTTAACAAAAATAGCTGCTTTAATCTGCAAAGCCTTTCCATCACAAAATATCTTTGAGATAGAGAGTGCAAGGATCCTATACACATTTTACAGATGAGATAACTAGGCTTCAAGAGGAGTGACTTCCAAAATTATACATGAAGTAAATCTCTGGGCTATTATTTAATATCAGATTTTCTCATGCCCCATTCAACTAAATTTGTTCCAGAAGCTGGAATTCCTAATTTTGACTTCACCTACTACTAGACTCTGAGTTCCTTGAGGACAAGGAGAAGGAAGGAAGGAGGGAAAGAAAGAAGAAAGGGAGGGAGGAAGGGAGGGAGGGAAGGAAGGAGGGAAGCCCCATAAGCTGAAATAACACTGGGAATGGAGGGGAAAAGAAAATATGAGAGGCAGAGAAAAAAGTATCCTTTGGAGGGCTCCACCCTCCAGAGATATTGGCTCCAGAGAAGGAAGGGTTGATGACTCAGGCCCCATTCTTAGTGATTTCTTCCCTTTCATTTCTAGACCCATTCAGGATTATTTCAAACTTCTCCAACTGCATGCAAATTGCCATTTAACCAAGAAAGTGCAGAATATACCTAGCTCATCACTTTGGCCTGTCCTTTGGGAAAATATCATCTCTCCATGAAAGAAACAGCTAGATTTGGGGCTCAAACCAGAGTTCAGATCCCTGTTTTGACATGTATTACCTACATGACTCGTCAAGAATCTCAGAGTAGGGAGTTCAGAGGCATATAGACCAATCCACACATGAACTCCATTCACCTCTACAACGGTCTCTCTGAAGAGTAAATATTCAGTCTCAGTCTGAAGATATCCTTTGAAGAGGATGATACTAATCCCCAATGCATTGATTCCACTTCATTTTTGGGCCCCTAATTATCTAGAAGGTTTGTTTGGTTTTTTTACTACTCCCCTCATTCAGCCAGGTGGGTATCTTGAAGTCCTATTTCCAGGCAAGTGTAAGGATTTTAATAGCAGCCCTGTTGGGTCAAGCTTGATTGCCAGTTACCTGAATGGAATCAGAATGAACTGAGGTGGCATGACCCTGGTGTGAGCCAAAGGGCGGTTGGAAACTGCCTCTATAAGGGACAAACCTGGACCACTCCCGGTCTCAGTCCTTGAGATAAAACTGAGCAAAGAAGGGAAGTGTTTTAGGCTTAGGCTAGAGCAGAGTTAATTCTGATATTACTCTCAATCACTATCAACTAGAAATACATTCAACCTTATCTATCAACTTCAGTTCTCTGGTATTTTCATCATCAAGAAGATTTATTCAAAACCAAACCATCATCAGCTGAGCAAAACTTCGATCAAAAGGGGTCAGGCCTTCTGGCCTGGCCAGGCTGTCAAGCCATCCAAAGGCTTCTGATTATCAATTGATTATCTGGGAGATTGAACAACTACTCATCAATTTAGCTTCAATTTAGAAAATCCTATTCCCACTTTCCATCATTAATCCCATTTCCCTTTCCACTTATATTTACCAACATTAAATCATTTACAAAGAAGCCATCTTTAAACCTGTCTGTGATTCTCAAGATTCCAGAAAGAAGGTATCAGCTGAAGGAATCATCTTCATTGTTAGGGAAAAGGATTTCAATTTATCAATCCTCAAATCATATTCTGAGTCAACTCTGTAGTCAGAACCAGTTACCTAAACTAATTGGTCTTGATAGACCTAATACACAGTCTACTAGTTTAGTAATTAAGAGAATGCAGCCATCTTCAGTAGTATCTTAGGGATTTAGTTGGAACTAGTTATCTGTGTTCACCAATCAGCTGATTCCTTCAGTTCTTAAGCTGCAATGCCAATCAACTGTTAGAAAGTCATCTAATTGTTGAAGTAGGAAGATTCAACACATTCTCCTACTGTGCCAAACTGCACTTGGAGTTGACCTTTTGCAATCATTACTTTCACATTTGTGACCCATCAAGATCTATAACTCCCAAAATTATCATAACATAAGATAGTACAAAAGTTCACCTGTTGAGGTGTAGCATCCCAGGGGAGTAATAAACCATATAACCATAAGGTTGGCAGAGGTAATCAAGAAAGTGTGTTTAAGAAGTCATAAGGATGGTGGCTAGAGTGATAGGGCAGCCAAATGGCATATCCGTCCCAGAGGCCATAGTAGGATTGAATTTATTTCATTTCCTTCGTAAGAACAAGATTTGATGGGGTTTTATCTTAACAGACAGAGAACTCCAACAAATATCTGGGAAATGGAAATGAAGCCTTCCGTCATCACTTTATCATCCCTCTGATCTGACCATCTGGGATCTTCTTGCCGAATGTTGCATCTATATCCTCTTTCAGTACTGGCAGTCTGTAGTATACTCCAAAGACAATGCTTTCTGTTTCTGCCTCAACTGATCTTGCCCCAAATATTCTCCATCATTCTTTCCCCTTCTGGTTCCTGGGCTTTTTTCTCAGATCAGTCCATTTATTTTGTTTTGTTTTGTTTTAATAAGCAATACTATTGTAGCCAAGATAATTGGATCATATGCAAAATTTCCCTTACAATTTCCAGCTGTACCTGATTCCATGCTGAGAGCCTTGGTGGCTTGAGATAATATGACACTCGGTAAATGACCGCTTCCATATTCTCTTCCTTTCCCGTTTTAAATCCTGTAAAGATTATTTTAAGTCTCTTCTCTCAAGGGGCAAGAGAAGAACAGTTTAGGACATTTCCTCCACTCTCTTAACCTAACAAGCTCCTCTCAGTTCTGGATTCAGGCCTGCCCTGTGGACTGGGTTCATTCCCAGAGGAAGGTGACCCCTTATAAGAAGGGCTAAACTACTTTTTCTCATGTTCTTTCTTTCATTAAATACCAGTGCTGGTGCTCTAGAGAAAAATTACTCAAGGCTTAGGTTTGGGTTCACATTTAGGACCTTTCAAGAATAGATGGGTAGGTATAGGACAGCTATTTAATTCCTGCATGTATAAGAAATGCTAAGAAACATAAAATACTCATAACCTTCACTGGCAAAACAACTTAAGACAGAATTCACTAACTATGTATGATTACTGTTACAGTATCCCAGATATTAAAACTTCATCAGAACATGGAGTTGGTTTTTTTTAACCCTTAACTTCTGTGTATTGGCTCCTTGGTGGGAGAGTGGTAAGGGTGGGCCATGGGGGTCAAGTGACTTGCCCAGGGTCACACAGCTGGGAAGTGTCTGAGTCTGGATTTGAACCCAGGACCTCTCATCTCTAGGCCTGACTCTCAATCCACTGAGCTACCCAGCTGCCCCCATGGAGTTGTTTTACATGTTGATATTTCCCGAGATAAAATACATATATGTGTATTCATTGATCTAATTTTCCTCAGTTCTCCATTATACAAACAACTGCTGATCCATGTTTTTGGTTCGGATCTGGGCCAATCCTCTTGTTGGCAGTCAGATTCTACAAGAGGGCTTTTAACTCCTCTTTAGATTATTATTTTGCTCCAAACAAAAGGGCCCAGGACTTACATACTTCCCAAGATCAGAAGATCACCTCCAATCCTGAGTATTTCTACCTTGGGATAGATTCAAATTCACCTATGACCAGGCAAGAACAAAGACGCGGTAGTTGCCTAGATTATCTTTTATTTGTCATGTGTTCACGATTTCATGGAGACCAGAGTAGGAGACAAAGCGATCTCACCCATCATCCAGCCCCAAAGGAAATGACTTGAAATAGTCTTGACAGGATCTAAAGCAGAAAGGAAAGAGATTGCTGAGAATAGGGTCTGAGTCATCAATCCTTCCTCCTCGGGAGCCAATAAGGGGAACGAATGCCTTGTTATCTCAAAGCCACAATGTGCCTTTACAGCACTGTCAGCACACAGAGTCAGCCAGAAGCAGAAAGGTCAGCTTGGGTACAAGGGTGACCTGTAAGGTGAGGGTCTAACAGATCCTTTTTCACATTTGCTGCTTCTTTTGGATAAGTCATCTTCTCAGTGGCACATTCTAGTCCAGAGTTTCATCTTATCCGTTTCACTGAGATCTATGAACTCAAAGTTTTCTTGTCTTAATTTACCAAAGGACATGGGAGAGAGAGAGAGAAGTGCCTCACGCACAAGCCCACCAGCTGTTAAACTTGCCATTCCCCCAATATTTGGGGGTGTCAAGAGTCCTGGCAGCTCTTGTCCTTGGTCTTACCTAGTATGTTAGAAAGACTGAGCACTAAGTAATGGATCTTGCCCTAGGGAGAAGAATTTAACAGGGACCATCAGAATACAAGTTATAAGAGAATTCTTAGTGCAGTAATGATCAGACCAGTCTAGTATAAGGTCAACTGGTGAGCAGATGAACTATCCATTATATATATAACTTAGTTGGATAGTTGGATAACTAAGTTTTACATATATATATATAAAACTTAGTTGGATAATATTTATATGTGTGTGCACATGTTATAAATAGACAGAGAAATAAAGAGAGAGAAATAGAGAGAGAGAGAGAGAGAGAGAGAGAGAGAGAGAGATACTGTCTCCCCCTTTTAAGGATGGGAGCTCCTTGGCAGCAGATGAGTTTGTTTTTCTATTTGTGTCTCCAGCACTGAGCAGAGTGCTATGCACACAGAAAGCACTTAATAACTTTTTTTCATTCATTCATTCATTTACATAGACTATCAGGGTATCATTAGCCCAGAAACATCAAAATTAGTTCCATATGATAAAAAATACATTCCTCAACAATGACAATAGAAACATGTCAGCCAATCTTCCCTGCAGGGAGGGTGACACGAGCTTAAATTCATTTGGGCACTTCTGGACTGGACTGGGCTTTCCAGGTAGACAGAAAGGAGGAAAGAGAAGGAAGAAAAGTAGACAGCATGGTGTCCGCTGCAGGCATCTTCACCAAGCCAGAGCAGAACCAGGTCATCCAGGAAGGCTGAGGAGGAAGGGGGTCCAGAACTCTCCTGGGCCACCAGAAGGAAAAGGAAGAACAGGAAGAGTAAACCTGCCAAGCTGTCCTTTATGAAAGAAGCAAGGTAAGATCCTAGAGTTCTTCCTATGACTTCCAGTCAAACTAGACCTTCTTCTACCAGTTAACAATGGTTTCTTGACTTCAATCAAGAGGAAGAGGCAACATGCCCAGGACAAAGTAGGCACTTAAAAATGCTTATTGGTTGATCCATATTTAAAGGTCTGACGGTAGAAATAAATCCTCATTAAGTGCAATGGACCCTGAGGAAAGAAAGATGCATCTGTGTTGACTCATCTCACTCTGTGAGATCCCCAATATTGCATCAACTTCTGACAAGCAGTCAATCAACAATCATTTATTAAACCCCTTTTGTCCCTTACCCTCTCTACATGCCAGGCACTATTCTCAATAGTAGAAACGCAAAGACAAAAATGAAATACTTGGTGACTTCAAGGAGTATCCATTCTGACAAGAGTAGACATGTATACTTGCAAATAAATATAAAATATGTACAAAGTAATTCACAGGGAAAGTACTAAAAGCTGGGGGAATCAGAGAAGGCCATTTAGAGGAGGTGATGTTTGAGATGACCTTTGAAGTTAAGGTTTCTAAAATATGGGAGGGAGGAGAGAATCTATTCTGAGCAGAGGGGACAGACAGTCTATGCCTAGGCACACTAATCAATCCATCAATCAGTATTTAGTAAAAATCTGCCTACTATGTGCCAGTAGACACTGTGTTACAGGCTGGGGCCACAAGAATGATAAATGAAACAATCCCAAATAGTCAGAAATTTATATTCTAGTGATAGGAAGAGAGAGACAGAATGTCCTGAACTCTTTCTAACTCTGATCCTTTGGGAAACATTCTTTGAATGCCATACGGGTCATGTTAGACTTCCCAGGCATGGGTAGAGTGTGCCTAACCAGGATCCACACTGAAAAAGATGGCTTAGAAAGATAACTGCCTATGGATATGGATGAGTCCATACCAGATCAGACAGTCCAGAGAGTAGCTACTATGGAGAAAGGAAAAGAGCTTCAGGGACAACGAGAGGTCTATAGGAGCCTAAATCCAAAGAAAGGATCCAGCAGTCTGACATGACCCATATGGCATTCATACTCCTGACCTTGACATGACTAGCCCCATCCTTTGATTGGATGTACTGATAAGCCATGGCCCATGTTTGGGCTCAAGGGAGCTATGACAGCTGCCTTCAAGATCCAAAAGCCTTTACTCAGGGGAAATGAATTATTTTAGGTGTCTCCGGAGGGTAGAACTAGGAGAAATGGATAATAATACAATCCGATGGATCCTAAACTAGTTTGATGGCTAGATTCAACTAGTTGTCAGATGTTCCGTGTCGATGCAGCAAGAGGTCTCCAGGGATCTGTGCTTGGCCTCTGCTGCTTAACATTCTTATCAATGGCTTGGATAATGGCATGGATGGGGATGGCAAGCTCATCAGATCTGTAGATGATCCAAAGCTGCCCAGAGGGTGATAACATTCTATTCTCTTCTGACCTCACCTGGAGTATAACATTCAGTTCTGGGAATATCAGTTAAGGAAGATATTGATAAAATGACTAATGTGGAAAAATGCCTTACAAGACTGCACATGTAAAGCTTGTATTGAATTAGTTACTGACTTGGGAGGGGGGAGGGAGAGAATATTGAGCTCAAAAAAAATTTAAATGAATGTTAAAAATTGGGGAAAATAAAATATTATTTTAAAATGTTTAAATAAAAACAAAAATATTGTGAAGTCTGAGGAAGGCAATAAGAACTGAGAGGGGCCAGCCTGGAATTCGCAACACAATAAGAATCAGCCGAAGGAATTGGACGTGTCTACACTGGACACAAAAAGATTCATGAGAATCAAAGCTAGCTGTCTTCAAATACTGAAGGGCAATGAATAGGAATTAGTCATGCTTGGCTCCAGGCAGCAGAACCCACAGGGATGTAATGAGTGCGAATTGCAAAGAGGCCAATTTAGATCTGATTTCAAGAAAAGCTTCCTAAAAAGTGAGTTATTCAAAAGGGAAATAGGCTATGTAGGTAGAGAAAGGACTCCCTTTCCTAGGAGGTCTTCAAGCTGAGGGTAGGTGACCACTTGTCAGCTATAATATAGTGAGGACTCTTCTTGTGAATGAGTTGGATCTTCCAGTTCTGTGATTCTGTTCCTATCAGATCTGGGAGGGATCTTGGAGTAGAGAATACAATGTTCAAGCAGTAAGGGACCATCTATTTCACCCCAACCCATTTTACAGATGAGGAAGTAAGAAATAACTTGCCCAAGGTCACAGAGATTTTTTCCACACCTTAATTAGGCTCATCAGAAAAGTCAGAATCATTCCAATATGGCTATGAGAGAAAATCAAGACAATTCCCCGATGATGTCACGTATTATTTAGTTTCCAAATGACAGAATTAGCATTCAGTGTGGCTATGTATTAAAATGCTGCCTCTGCATGATTTGCAGGTAAGGGGGAAGAAAAAAGCATTTGCATGGTTGAGCTCTCCCACATCAATGAAAAATTAGTGACAGCTGGCTGGACAATAAACCACCAGCACAGAACCCCTGACGTCCAATTATCTCAGCTCGGTCTCACCCTGTTGACATTGCACATCCAGGAGAGGGAACAGCAAAGCTGTATTCATAAGGTTTTTTTCAGAAGGAAACATATTCAAACAAACTCTAAATGAGATTTCACAAAGTGACTGAAATAACTGGATTCTTCTTTAGGGAGGGAAGGTGATATTATGCAAATAA
The DNA here is from genome assembly GCF_016433145.1 of Gracilinanus agilis. Lineage (NCBI taxonomy): Eukaryota > Metazoa > Chordata > Mammalia > Didelphimorphia > Didelphidae > Gracilinanus > Gracilinanus agilis. Next base: position 5,765,874 of record NC_058131.1, on the reverse strand, counting down.
CAGGGGCTTCCATTGCCCAGATCTGATAAGGTCTACCGAGCATTTCCTCACAGTAGTCCTAAGGAGTAGATGACATGATCACCCCATTTAACGGATGAGGAAATGGAGACTCTCAAGGTAAAGTGGCTTGCCAAGGGTCACACAACCATGACCGCCTCAGCTAAGATTGAACTCGAGTTTCCTAATTCCTAAGTCTAGCAGTATTTTCACTCTGACACAATTCTGCCCATTCAACAAAGACGGTCTCCATCGGATGCCTTCTTCATTCATTAACCAAAAAGGATTCATTAAGCACCTACTGTGTGCCATGTACCATATGTAGCTATTGGGGAGACCGAGATAAAAACAAAATAGTCCTTGCTTCAAGGAGTTTACATTCTAGCCAAGAGAAATGATATGTAAACATGCATGTAAATATAAAATATTCACCCAGTAAAAATACATTCAGATCATGGATTGAGAGGTAGAAGTGGCCTCAGAGTCCAACCTCCTCATTTTATAAATGAAAAAAATGGGAGTCAGCGAGTTTGCCTGGGGGCCACAGAGCTTTCACATTTTCTGGTCCTAATAAGCTCTACATCAGTGATTCCCAAAGTGGGCGCCACTGCCCCCTGGTGGGTGCTGTAGCAATCCAGGAGAGTGGTGATGGCCACAGGTGCATTTATCTTTCCTATTAATTGCTATTAAAATTTTTTAAAAAATTCATTTCCAGGGGGCTAAGGAATATTTTTTCTGGAAAGGGGGCGGGAGACCAAAAAAGTTTGGGAACCCCTGCTCTACATTTTAACCAAACTGCCCTGCTTGCTATTCCTCTTACACAATATTCCATCATCTGCCTCCTCATGCCTTTGCACAGACTGTCTCCTGTGCACAGAATGTTTATTGTCCTCCCTCTCCCCCCACCCTCCTGGAATCCACTGTTCCCTTCAAGACTCAGTTCAGGTGCCACCTCCTGCACTTCTGTGAAAAATTAATTTTGAATTGTGAGATTTTTGCGGCATCATTTTTCCCTCTGCCCCCCCCCAAGGAAAGGCTGAAAACTGAGGCTACACCTAGTTTCCTCACCAGGCTATGAATATGGGTTGAGATCTTTCATCTTTGTTGAGGATAAAATGTTTTAGGGCAGAGCTTGCCAGCCATGGTGAACCCTGACCCACTCAAAAGATTAAAAGGAGGGGGGGGGGCATCTGGGTGGCTCAGTGGATGGAGAACCAAGCCTAGAAGTGGGAGGTCCTGGGTTCAAATCTGTCCTCAGACACTTCCTAGCTGGGTACCCTGGGCAAGTCCCTTGACCCCCATTGCCTACCCTTACCATTCTTCTGCTTTGGAGCCAATGCATAGTATTGACTCCAAGACGGAAGGCAAGGGTTCAAAAATTTTTTTTAAATATTAAAAGTGGGCTGAGCAGCCATGTGGAATGGACTTAAAGTATGGTGGTCCAGCCACATGGCAGAATGTAGTGACATCTTCAGAAAGGACGCAGCCCTCTTGTGATGAAGCAATAAGGGAGGAGTTGAGGTCTCTGGGTCCACCTCCTCAGTGGCTATTGTTGTGAGGAAGATTACTTAGTTATCATTCAGGAGACCTAACAGGAAGGGCTGGAGAATTCCACATGGAATTACCCATCAGAGATGTCTTGGGATGTCCAAGGGAGGGGATGCATGGCGAGCTCCCAAGTGGTAAATAGAGACCTGGGCCAAGGGAGTGGGAGGCTCTCTTTTCCTTTGGCCTGTGGAGAGAGACAAGTGAGCAGATTATAATGCCTTGACTGGTCAATGGATAAATGAATTTAAAATGAAGCGATCCTGCCTCCGGAAGACTGCGATCATCGTCCTTCACAGCTCTCACCGGGTGCCAAACCTCTCGGCCACCAAAAGAAGGACTCCAAATCCCACTCTTGGATCTTTATTTCTTTGGAGAAAAGCATCGTCTCCTTCTGATTCATCTTACTGGAATATCTTGGAATGGGCGATAGAGTGAGGCATTTTGCTTCCTCGCCCCAACTCCTTTCCGGCTCCTTTTCTTCTCTTATTAGAATGAAAACTTCTTGAGGGCAGGGATTGTGTGTTCATTTGCTTGAATAGGATCACTCAGCGCCCGACACACGCTAAGGTCTCACTACCTGTTTGCTTCCTCCTTTCCTTCGCTGACATCTTAGGGTGAACTGGCTTAGCCGCCGCCTCTGGAACGTGAACAGATAGAGAGCCATTGCAAGGAGGTGAGAGCGGAGGGAAGCGTCCTCAATCCAGAAGACGTGCACGGAGCTCCCCCTGAACAGAGAGATTAAAATTAATAACCGCTAACTACAAGGATCTCTTTTACGAACTGTATTAATGATCACTCGAAGCAGAGGAAATAGAAAGAACCTGAGTGCAGAGACGTTTTCCGGACCAGGATAGCAGGACAGAACAGGAGGAGGCGCGATTACAGAAACTTTGTCTCCAAGACGTCAGGACAGAACGTGAGGACGAAAGTGGGATGCTGGGAAATGGAGTCCTGAGGTACAAAATTCTAATTACACAACGTTAATTTATAATTATTTATTAAATAGCGAAAAGCAGGCCCATCACACAGCCAGTCACCTAGCAAACCCAAACTCAGTGCTCACGTCGCATCCCCATTCATTCCCGCCCCTCGGCTAGACCCAGCGGCTGCTTAGAGCTTCCTCGATCTCTACCTGCCGTGACATCCCTTTTTGTGGGTCCCCCTGATTGGACAGTCTTAGTGTCTGTCTAGGTCAGAGGCTGGAGAACATTAACATCACAGGAGGAGTAGCATAAAAAGTCTTATATAAAAGATAAGCACAGCGAGGTTCGTAGAGTTCCACCTGTACAAAGGCTCGGAGGTGGGAGGTGGAGAGTTAAGAAACTACACTGACTTCACTTAGGAGTTTTCTCTAGAGGGGGCCAGAAGAACCGTGGGCAGGGGAGGCGATGGATACGAGGGATATTGCACAGGCGGAATCCATCGGGAGGGCCTGGGATTTGGTGGGATCTGAAAAGGGTCCACCGTCACACCCAGGACTTCTTCCCATGATCCTAGGAAAGGTGGGATCGTGTCACAAAGAGTGAACTTAGGACCAGCCAGGAGGTAGCAGAAGGGGGAGGGTCTGGGAGTGGATCGGGTTGGGTTGGGTTGAACGAGTTAGAAGCAACACAAATTCTCTTGAGTTGGAAGAGACTTTAGAGCCTCAAGTATATACAAAGAAATTTCCCAATCTAACAGACCCAGAAAGGGGTCTCCAGGCTCTGTGTGAAGACCTGCCGGGAGGGGAAACCACCCCATCCAGGCCGGGGAAGCCAGATCCAGGGGTTAGGAGACATTTCCTATAATTGAGTTAAACTGGCCACTTTGCGACATCCCCACGGTTCCTCGTGTGACCCTTTGTGGGGCGCACGCCGTCCTTTCAAATACTTTAGCAGAGTTCTTGTGTCCTTCCCTCAAGCCCTCTCTTCTCCCCGATCGAGAGGTCTGGTCCTTTGAACTGATCCTCACAATATAGACTCAAGATAGTTCATCATCCTGGATTTCCTTCTCTGAAATACTCTAGCCCAGGGATGGCGAACCTCTCTGTGGGCACCTGACCACCCTCCCCACCCCGAGTTCATTACTAGAAAGGCAGAGGGACCCTGGCGGAGCTGCTCCCTTCGCCCTCTCCACCATGCCTGACGACATTTTTTCACTTCCCCCACCCCTCTGCCCAGCAGCCCAATGGGAGTCCTCTGTGTGGGGCAAGGGGAGGGGGGTGCACCTGGCACTCAGTGGTGGGGAGAGGCATAGCCCACAGTTGGGGGTGGGGTGCCAGGGCTTGGCACTCTGTCTCTAAAAGGTTCACCATCACTGCTCTAGCCTATTGAACTCCTTATTAAACTCTAGTTGTCACATCAGAAAATGTTTATTATTATTATTTTATATCATGTTATATATGAGGGCCTTTCCCTTCTGGACTCCAGCCCACCAACTATGCATCTTATGGGTGCCAATGAGCAGATTTCAGGGAGCCCTTCCCCTCCCATGTCCTAACCCCCATGATCCAGTTCCCACCAGCAAATGGATGTCCACATGCAGCTGGATGGAAGATGCTAACTCCCTCATCCTCACCTTTGCCCAAAGTAACCCAGAGTCCTTCTCCACTCTAACCCTTGAGCCCACACCCCTCCCAACAGCCACTGGTTAAGAACTTCTGAATTGCTGACTTGCCCAAGATCACGCAGCTCAGCAAATGATGGATTTGAAGGTAGAACTCATATCTTTCAGAGTCTTGAGCTACCTCTCAACACAGGACACTGGAACCAGACTTGAGTCAGGAAGAACTGAGTTTGCATCCTTCTTCACATCATTCCTAACTCTGTGGCCTTCAATATGTCTTTGAGCCTCAGTTTCCTCATTCAGAAAAGAAAGACACTGGATTGAATACCTTCTAAGAACTCCGGCCCTCAATCCTAACTTCTCTCCAACTAAACTCCAATAACCTCTTTGCAAAGGACTGAAGCCCTAACTGTAGCTTTTCTGACTTCAGGATTCTGGGTAGAGGACATTTAGGGTGTCTAACCTGAATTCTCTGGAGACGAGAGATTTTCTGAGCCTCTGAAGTCATCCCATGCCACCTTCTCCTGAGTGGGGCGAGATAGCAGCTATACAAAAAAGACTGTTCCCCCTTGGCCAGAGCCAGCCTTACAAATGTGAATCCCTTGACCCACTGCAGGTAATCAACCAAGTACATTTGCTTTGGTGGTTACTGGCTTCATGGGAATGGCTGGCCCTTGGGCCAGATGGGAGCATGATTGGGGGAGGAAGAGACAGAAGCCCAGGACATATCTGAGCTCCGCCAGGCAGTTCTGCAAAGCGCCAGATGCCTTCACTCCAGTCCAGGGAGCTTTCTCGGGTCCATGTAAACAAGCTGGTGACAGGTGGCAGGGGTGCTGAGGTGAGGGGGTCACCCAGAGAACAGAAAGAAGACCGAGTCAAAGCCAGACCATGGGCTCTTAAGGCTGCGTGGGCCAAATGCTGATAAGCTCAGCCTAGCTCCCACTGCGCCTGGGACTGCAGAACAAAATATCTGGAAACAGCTAGAGGGGAAAGATCAAAGGAATCATGGCCAGCAGAGAAGCTCTCTTGGCCTTACTCATTCTGTGACCTTAAACAAGTCTGAGATCCTCTCTGAGCTGCATTCCCAAAACGTAAAAAGGCTGAATGAACATGTGGCGAATTACTGCAAAGGTCAGGCTAGATTACTTCCAATGTCCAAGGTTTGAGAAGCTTCAGATCTAGAGCTGGAAGGGACCGGAGAGCCCAATTCCTCTATATATTCAAGATGAGGAAACTGAGGCACACCACACATAAGTGACTTGTCTGGGTCAAACTTTGAAGTGTAACTAAAACCCTGGTTTTTGGACTGCAAATTTAATGATTTAACCATTGCATACAGCACTGTCCCCTTCTGAGCAGGTCGCTCTATATCCTCCATTCTCTAAGCATTTTCAAATTCATTTCATTTCAACAAACATTTCTGAAATCATTTACTCTGAGCCAGGCATTGACAATGTAAAGACAAAAGTAAAAAGAGCCCTACTTTCTTCTGGGGGTGGAGGTGAGGGTAGGATGGGAAACATATACAAAAAAATATACGCAGTGATATAATTTGAGGAAGAAGAGTTAAATGGCTGAGCTGGGGAGCAGAGAATTCTAAAAATCAGAGATAAAGAGGAAGAGGATTCCAGGACTAAAAATACATACTGGGCAAAGGCACTGTGGCAAACAAAAAGCTTATTTTGGGAAATGGCAAATAGCTAGAATAGAGCATGTGGAGAAGAAGAATTGATCAGTCAATAAAAATTTATTAACCATCCACTGTGTGCCAGGCACTGTGCTAAGATCTAGGGATACAAAAAAATGATCCAAAAAAACAGTTTTGCCCTCAAAGAGCTCATAATCTTATGGGGGAGATAATATGCAAAAAAAAAAGTTTACAAGGAAGTCATATACAGAATAAATAGCAAATCATTAACAAGTAGAAGCACTGGGAAAGGCTTCCTGTAAAAGAGAGGATTTTAAATGGGATTTAAAGGAAGCTAGGGAGGTCAGTAGTCATTGCTAAGAAAGGAAAGCATTTCAGGCTTGGGGGGAAAGACAGAGAAAATTCCCAGAACTCAGAAATAGAAGGTTCATGGAACAACCAGGAACCCAGTGTTGCTGGGTGAAAGAGACCATATTCGGGATCAGTGTGTAAGAAGCTAGAAAAGGGACTGGGTTATGAAGGACTTTGAATGACAGAGAATTTTGGATTTGATCCTGAGACCATAGGGAAAAGAGGTTGGCATTGATGGACTTGTGCTTTAGGAAAATCACTTTAATGGCTGAATGGAGGATGGACAGTGAGGGAAGACTCAAGGCAGGCAAACCCTCCAGCTGTTATTGCAGTAGTCTGGGTTTGAAGTGATGATGGCTATACTAGGATGAGGGTAGTGTCAGAGGAGAGAAGGAAGCTTATTGGAGAGATGCTGAAGGGATGAAACTGACAAGAGATGCTCAGAAGTGAAATCAACAAGAGATACTGCTGCACAGGTGAAATCTACAAGAGATGCTACTGCAAAGGTGGAATCTACAAGAGATGCTACTGCAAAGGTGGAATCTATAAGAGATGCTGCTGCAATGGTGAAATCTACAACAGATTCTCCAAGAGTGAAATCAACCAGATATGCTTCAAAGGTGAAATGGATAGGCCTTGGCAACAGTCCTGATATGGAAATGAGGGATCCAGGGCAGCTCCTAGGTTGTGAGGCTGAAAGAACAGAGTTGTCCTCAACAGTAATAGGAAAAGTAAGAGGAAGTGGGAAGAGTTTAGGTGGGGGAAATCATGATTTCTGTTTTAGCCATATGGAATTTAAGATGTCTGTGGCACATACAATTCAAGGTGTCTGAGAAGCAGCCGGAAATGGTTGATGATCAGCAGAGAATAACAAGAAAAGACTGGAAAGGGAGACTACAACTAGATGGTGAGAGGTTTAAATGCCAAGGCAGCTAGCTGGTATAGCTCAGTTCAAATCCATCCCCAGACACTAGCTCTGTGATCCTGAACCAGTCATTTTACTGTCTTCCTCAGCTTCCTCAACTGTGAAAAAGGGATAATCATGGCACCTAAATGACAGGGGTTTTGTGAGGATCAAATAAGATCCTAATTGTAAAGCACTTAGCACAGTGCCTGGTACATAGTAGGTGCTTCATAAATGCCTTGTTTCCAACCTTCTAAGCTTCCAGCTCAGACATTCTGATCTTCTTTATAAGATTCCTCCCAGGCGTGAGTTCTCTGCTCTAAGGTTCCTCCTAGCATTGACATTCTATGACTTTCGTACTTGTTTAAACAACTACTTATATAAGCATATGTGCTATACTGCCATGTTTCTATAAACATCTTTTATAGAAGGTTTCACATTTGTCACTGAATCTCTAATTACTAGAACAATGCCTGAACATTGTAGAACATCAATGAACTGTTTATAAATGACAGGTTAGTGACTGGTATTTCACCTTGTAGCAGAATGCTACCTGTGAGATGGCATTGAGTTAGCTCTTTGTCATCCATTCGATATCTTGGTTGGGAGCCCTTTGAAAATACAAAGGCTTAGAGCAGCTAGGTGTCAGGGGACTGAGAGATGGAGGGGTTATAGATTCAAATCTGGCCTCAGACACTTCCTAGCTGTGTGACCCTGGACAAGTCACTGAATTTCAGTTGCCTAGCCCTTACTGCTCTTCTGTCTTAGAACCAATTCTAAGATGGGAGGTTTATTTTTAAAAAGAAAATACAAGGGATAATTTGGTTGTATGGCCATCATCGGGGGGGAAAAAGCATACTGGTCATACTAGTCCATAAAGGAAAAATTGTAGTTCACTTGGGTTCAGATCAACTGAGGTCTGGCCTTCAGAGTCTCTTCTGTACCACCTTCAACCTATTACATAAGCATGCGTACTATGTGTCTATAAAGGTCTCTAAAAAAGTTTCACCCTTATCATTGAATCTCAAGTTCCTAGAACAGTACCTGAACATTGTAGAGGGTTAATAAATGTTCATAAATGCCTGATTGGTGCTCATACTCATTCTTGAAATATTATAGTCAAAAATACAGAATTTATCCGTACTCCATTTTCTTTTGTCACCCATTGCAGAAAACTCTTTTTATTTATTTCATTTAATTACTTGATTTAGAATATTTTTCCATGATCACATGGTTCATGCTCTTTACTTTTTCTCCTCCCATCCCCTCCCATAGCCAATGAGCAGTTCCACTGGGTTTTACATGTGTCATTGATCAAGCCCTATTTCCATATTATTGATATTTGCACTAGGTGATTGCTTAGAGTCTACACCCCCAATCTTATCCACATGGACCCATGTGATCAAGCAGTTGTTTTTCTTCTGTGTTTCCGCTCCCACAGTTCTTTCTCTGGATGTGGATGGAGTTCTTTCTCATAAGTCTCTCAGAATTGTCCTGGATCATTGCATTGCATTGCATTGCAGAAAACTCTTGACCAACCTGACATCCCTCCATCCCACGTAATCCCAGAATCTCGGTATTACATGGAATCTCAGAGGCCATCAAGTCCAGAACATACCTGGTCAATAGCTCCCATCAGAAGATACCAGCCAAGGGACCATTCACCTTTGCCTGAGGACCTCCAAGGAGAGAAAACCCACCGCTTCTTTAAACAGCCCATTTCACCTAGGATGGCTGTCATTTTTAGGGAGTTCCTTGTGACAGCCAAATTAAATTAGCCTCTTTCTAATTCCCCATACACTCACATTGCTCCTGATTCTGGCCTCTGGGGCCAAGATAAAAAAGTCCATTCTCACCTTTAAAGATTCATTTGGCAAATATTTTAAGACAGCTGCCATCCTGCCCTGTCCCTTCCCTCCAACCACTGTCTTTTCTTCTCCAGGCTAAACGTGACTCTTTCCTTCAATCAATCCTTATATGATCTGGATGCAAGTCTCTTCACCATCTTGTTTGCCCTCTTCTGAGCAAAACTTTTGCCTCCATAATTGTCAGAAATGTTTCTTCTCCTCTCATTTGGAGCATGGTAATAGAGAGAAGAAAGAGTAAACCAGTGACTGCTTCAAAATGTTGGCTGTGCCAGGCACTACTCAGAGCACCCACAGTTCAGATATCAGCCACTGGGCAGCGGAAGGGACAGTAGCATCAACCTCAGGTTCATCAGATCATAAAGGGAATGATAACCTGCTGACATCTCTGTAGCGCGTTAAGCTCAGTGAGGCATTTCATTCATTTACATCATTTCATTCAAATCTCACAGCCTCATAAGCAGTAATGAAAAAAAGATTCATCAAAAGGGACCAATTAAGTGCTTACAGCATCCTTGCTCTCAAGGAGCTCACGGTCGAATGGGGGAGAAAGCATAAATGAATAACTAGGTGAATACAAAATACTTAAGGGTTGGAGTCACTGAGTAGGTAAATATCCCGTTTAAAGTAAGTAATAAGCTCCTTTTTAAAAGGCAGCAAGGTAGCTGGGTGGCTCAGAAGATAGAGAGCCAGGCCTGAAGAGGGCATGCCCTGGGTTCAAATCTGGCCTTAAATACTTCCTTGCTCTGTGACTCTGGGCAAGTCCTTTAATCCTGTTTGCCTAGCCCTTATAACTCTTCTGCCTTAGAATCGATACTTAGTATTGGTTCTAAGTCAGAAGGCAAGGGTTTAATAAATAAATAAGTGATAACATTTTATGCTTTTATTATATGTTTCAGGTCACAATATTTCTCAATTTTGTCAGTAGATGTAAATGCCTTGCACGTATCCCTAAGTGTGACAGGAAATCTGTTCTGATTGGTTAAAAAGCGGGTTGTGCCCTATGAGCCTGTATAAAACCATTGAGCCAACTGGAATTGGAAGTAGTGATTCAGCCACACTCTTGAGGGAAAAAAATAGCTGGTGAAGGGGAGAGGAGCAAAATGACTTACCCTCAAGTGAAGTCTCCTCTCCGACTTGGTTGGAAGAAGAACTCATGAGGTTCAAAGATTCCAGATGACTTGGGAATTCCCATACTCTCATTTATTTAGAATTTGGAACTCCCATGCCTATTCCAAGCAGCACCCCCAGATCAGTTGATGGATGCCAAGGACAGACTGAACCCAGATTCAAATCTTTATAAGAAGTTCATCATAAAAAGCTACACCTAACTTGAGGGAAATATCTTGAGGACCCCATCAAAAAGACTTCAAGGGCCTATGAGTCATCTCCTTGCCCCATGTTCTCTCCAACTCTGAATTCACCTTATCCTGGCCTCTGTATGGGTTGTCACACAGCAGCTGGTTTTCCTTGTGTGGAGAGAAGGCATTTTGTAACTGCTATGCTTTCCTTATAATCTGAGAAAATAAAACCCTTTCTAAAAGCTAATTGAGTCTGGCTGACTAATTGTTATCAACTAACGATCAGAGTAGAAAGCACACTAGTGGGGGCTCATGAACTTTGGAGCCAGGAAAAAATAATCCCAAGCACTTAGGGCTACCCATAGTGAATCCAAAGAGTTGTAGCCCTGAACTCTGGGACGTAAACTATTGGTGCCTCCGATAAGAATCCCCAGAAGGCTTTTGGGACACGTTTATACAGACTAGACGGAGAGTAAACTCAAGTGGGAAGCATTAGCGTACAGGGATGGGGGAAGGCCTCCTTCACAAAGTGAGCTTTGATGTGTGTCTTGAAGGAAAACTAGGAGAGAAAGGAGAGAACATTTCAGGGACGAGAGAGGGTGCCAATCCTTGTAAAAATATGGAAACGGAAGATGGAGTGGTTTATATGGGGAACAACAAGGAAGCCGGGATGGATGGGTCATACACAGAGTGCGTGGAGGAGAGTAAATCATAATAGGACCAGGAAGCAAGCAAGATGTCAAGCAATGAAAAACTTTAAATGCCAAAGAAGCATGTTTGTATTTGATCCTAGAGGTAATAGGGAGCTGCTAGAGTTTATTGAATAATAGAGTGACATGGTGGGAACCATTCTTCAGGAAAATCACTTAGTCAGCAGAGCGCCAAAGGAGGATTGATTAGAGCGGAGATACTCTAGGGAGGGAGTCTAATCAGCTACTGCAGTCGCCTAGGTGAGAGGGAAGAAGGGCCTGATCTCTGGTTTTGCAGAGATCTCCATCCCTACTCTGGCATGCTTCTCCTGCAGATAGCAGGATCACTCTATGATTACTTGCTGAGTAATTGGTATAAGGAGAAGATTAAAAAATATCCCCCATATTAAACAGAACAGCTGTAGGATTTAAGGGATCGGGACGCCTGAAATGCCTGGAAGAAAATCATAGAGACAGATTCAAACAATGAGTTGGAAATTTTGGCAAACAAAATATGGCCTGCAAATATGGCCTGAATATTCAGAGGCCAGAGGCCAGAGGCATGGATTGGGCATGAGCTGAGCCCTGGCGATAGTAAGGTAAAATTTTCAATGACCTCTCTGTACTTGACAAAAAGATGGACAGAGAAAACTGTGTGATGGAGTGGAAAATAGAGGAGTGAACTGGGATCCTACCTAAAAAATTTAATATTTGTGTGATCCTGAAAAAGGCATTTCTGCCCTCCAATATCCAGTTTCCTCATCAGTAAAATGAAGATAGTAGAACTTGCCTGAGGATCATAGATCTAAAACCATTACAGATGAGGAAACTGAGTCACAGAAAGTTACAATGATTTGCTCCTGGCCTCATGGCCAATAAGGACCAAAGGTAGAATTTGAACTCAGATCTTCTATACTTCAAGTCCAGCACTTTATCTATTGTGTCACCTAGTGCCATTGCCCACCAGCCTCCCCCATTGCAAGGTTGTTGTTGAAATCAAATGCAATGATATATATAAAGGTCATCTAATAAATGGCCCTGATATAAATGTTTCTAAGGTCCCTTCAACCCTGAATTTTCATTTCCATGTATTTGTAATGATAATAACAACATATCTATCACCTGGGAGCACTCTCCCAATTCACATGGGGGAACCCTTAGGCAAACCCCAGAATCAAGATTTTTAATAATACAGAAAAGTAGTCCATGCAAATATTTTGATCAGCAATAAATAGAAGCAATAGAAAACAGTTGTCCCATGTTAGCTAGAAGCGAAAATGTAAATTACTGGGGGACTCCAATTTTGACAAGAATGTCTGGATTGCTGTAAAGTGGCTGTAGAGAAACTGGGTTTAATTCAGTATTTTACATCATATGCCACAATCAACTCAAAACTAATATGAAAAGGAAAAGTCACAGCAGAAGAAAAATAGATAAGCTTCATTTCACAAATATAGCTATGGAAGAACTCCCCACTACAAAGGCAGAAAGATAATCACAAAAGAAAAAAAAGCTCATCTTTCCTCTGTAAAATTCAAAGATTTTACTTGAATAAAATCAATACAGATAATATTGGAAGAGAAAGGGGACACTGCATCAAACTGAAAATATTCAAATGAATGTGTGATCACATCAGTTTTGAATATCCCCACCACTAGCAAGTCAGTCATCCATGACTGCCATCCGTGATGTGCAACTCTTGGTCAATGCCCTCTTGTGATCTTGCCACAGAGAATCCACCCACAATATTGAAGGCTTTCCATCCTTCTCCTGGCATTGTGAAGATACCTGCAGAGCACTTGGCTGTCCACTTGGTATCCCTTTGCCATCAACATATGGCCAGCCCATATTTTCTTCAGCCCATCTTCCTGATGCCATCTTTTACTTCTGTTCTTCTTCAAAGATCTTAGAACTGAAACATAGACTCAGAGCTGGAAGGGACCTTAAAGGTTATCAGATTAATGCCCTCATCTTTTCAATCTCAGAGAAACTAAGTGACTTGCCCAAGGTCACACAGTAAATATCTGAAGCAAGATTCGAGCCTAGCTTTTCCTTACTGCAAGTCCAGCACTGTACCTAAAATGGCGCACTGCCTCTCTGCCATTGGTTATATGTTGCATCTTTCTCACACCCACAATATACTTCTTCATTTAAGTCTTTGTGATATTTTCATTTCTGTAGGTCAGTGAACAAGCACTTATTAAACACTACATGCCAGTTCACAGATAACATGCAAACAACTATGTATGAACAAGATAGACAAGATAAATTAAAGGTATCAACAGATGAAAATGGCACTCTAATATTATTAATAATATTAGTTATTAATTATTATTAATATTTATTAATTAAATAATAAGAAGAATTATTAATAAGTGAATTCTAACTTGTTCTTAAAGGAATCTAGGATGACCATAAGACATAGATAAGGAAAGAGAGAGATTTCAGTGGCCAGTGGAAATGCCTGGAGTTTTGAGATGGAGTATCACATATGAGGAACACCAAGAAGGCAAGTGTTACTGGAACCCAGAGTGTGTAGGGGAATATAAGGAGGGCAAGGGAATGAAAAGATAAGAGAAGGAAGATCATGAAGACTTATAAAAGCCAAACAGAAACATTTTAGGGACTTGTATTCTATTATTCACAGGCATACAGCATTAAAATGATGAATGTTTCTGGGGCCATTAAAGGGCTTTAGAATTTCCTGAAGGCAATGTAACCTACTCTCCTACTCCTGTTTAATTTGGGGCCAAACTCATTGTCCATTTCCTATATTTGTGTCTCATAAACATATATATATATATATATATATGAAAATACACATGTCCCATATATAGTGAAAAAATTAAAATTAATATACAAAACTTCATATATTATATTTTAATAAGATTTGTTAATAATCACTACAAGTAAAGGAATAAAAAGGTAATTATTTAACAAAAATAAAACCACGTGCCCATGGCTAATATACCTACTCAAAAATGCCCACTCCATCAAAGCCATCGCGGGAAGGAAAGAGCCCTAGACCCAGAACTCCACCCAATTTATCTCCTGTCTACATCAGCACGCAATGACAGGAAGTGAGTGGGCTCCTGGGTAATGTAGTTCAAAGGCACAAGATTCTAATCACACAATATTTAATATAGAGATGTGTGTATGTGTGTGTGAGAGAGTACATATGCTTATGTAGTGCATGGAATAATGTGGACAAAAGTCTTTTCATTAACATGGTTTTTCTTATGTGCATGGTGAGACCAAACTAATTTGAGTGGTTATGAATATCTAGACGACTCTTCAGTGTTTCGGGCTTCAGTGAAGTCAGCACAGTATCATTTGCAAACAGAAGAATCTGGATGATCTCTCCATCCTCGGGAATCTCTTCTCCACCAGGGCTGTGTTGGATCTCCTTGTCACAGCAGTGATCAAACCCCTCCCTGTTTTGTGCCTTAGCTGGTGTTTATTGTTAGGTCCTCCCCAAATGAGATTATTTCTGCTGTTACAACTTCCAAGATATCCTGACTAATTTCGGTGTATGGATAGGTGGCACCTTATTGAAGAGAAGCTAAAAGGCAGCGTCTTTTTCTAACAGTCAAATATGTTTCTATAATTAATAATCCGCAGAAGGAAATATTTTTATGCATTCTTCAGCCAATTACATGATGGTAAATTTGCAATCCAGTGCAGAATATTCTTGGCAAAAGTTTACCTGTTTATTATCATCTAGAAGAAGAGTCAAAATGATGGAGCAGAAACACAGAAAACTTAAACCTCTCTGAGAATCCTCTCCAAACAATCTTAAAATAACACTTCAAAATAAACACTAGAGAGATAGGACTAACAAGAGGGCAGAGTAAAGCAACTCTCCTATAGAAAACAACTGGGAAGGTAGTCAGAGAGGAACTGGATCACTGGGGTGAGAGGGTAGTGCAGGCCACGGCACTCGTTGTCCACACGGCCCATAACAAGCCTGCCCCAAGGAGGACCAGAACAAGCCAAGAGCAAGCCCTTTCCCCCATCCCTGCTGTTCAAGATTCTGTACCTAGATCCAAGCCAACTTTGAGACACAGATCTTGTCTAAGCTAGAAGAAGAGCACCCCATTCCCACCTTTTGAAGTTCTAAGCCTTAGTGCAAGCCTACAGTGAGGCTCCAAGCACTAGCACAAGGCAATTAGGCAAGCCTAAGGGGAGGCCCAAAGCCTCTGTCTAAGCCTACAGTGAAGAACTGAACCCCATCACAAGGCAGCCCACAGTGTTCCCAGACAATGTAAGCCCATAATGAGGCCCACAGCCCCTGTCCAAGCCTGAGATGAAACTCTGATCTCCAGCAAAAGTTTGCTCTCAGTGCTCTGAGCCCTGTAAGTCATCAGCAGTCCATAAAGGAAATCAAGTCAGTAATGGGAAGTGACTTTCAGAGCTCTCAGCCAACAGGCCATCTTGGAAGAAGTGAAACTTGCAGAAACACAGAACAAAAGCTAAGGCTAGCAACAAGGGGAAAACTGAAGTTTAAGAAAGGGCCCCCTCCACCATGAGAACAGAGTCTACTTTTAAGATAAAAATAAAAGTCAAGGAAAGGCTACAGAAAAGAGCAAACATCAGAAGAAGAAAAACCTAAGTATAGAAAAGTATTAGGGAGGCAGAGGGAAGTAAATAATAGACTCAGAAGGAAACTCTGATATCAAAGCAGCTACACACAAAGCTTCAAAGAAAAATGGGAATTTCTTTCAGCCTCTGAAAGAAGTAAAAAAGAAATCAAAAATCAAATATGACAGGCAGAAAAAATTAGGAAGAGTAATGAAAGCAATAAAAGAAGAAAGTAACACTTTAAAAAAGTAGAATTGACCAACTTGAAAAGGAGGTCAAACAGTCATGGAAGAAAATCATTTCTTAAAAATTAGAATTGGACAATTAGAAGCTAATGACTTCATGAAACATCAAGAAACAATAAAATCAAATCAAAATAATAGGGGAAAAACAGAAGAAAATATGAAAAATATCATTGGGAAAAAAACAACTGACTTAGAAAACAGATCCAGGAGAGACAATTTAAGAATTGTTGGACTATCTAAAAATCAAGATTTTTTTTAAATCTAGATATTATATTATAAGAAATTATCAAAGAAAACTACCCTGATGTTCTTGAATGAGAGCAAAATGGACATTGAAATAATCAACCAAATACTTCCTGAAATAAACCCCCAAATGATAGCTCCAAGGAATATTGTCCCCAAATTCTTGAGCTCTCAAGTCAAGGAGAAAATACTGCAAGCAGCTGGAAAGAAATAATTCAAATATCAGGGAACCACAATCAGGGTTACACAGGACTTAGAAGCCTCTACATTAAAGGATAAGAATGCTTGAAATGCAATGTTCTGGAAAGCAAAGGTACTAGGTTTACAACCAAGAATCACCTATTCAGAAAAACTGAGTATATTCTTTTAGGAGGGGGCAGAAGGGAGAATAATCATTTAACAAAAACAGAAGATTTCCAAGCATTCTTGATGAAAAGACCAGACTTAAAAAAAATTTGATGTTTAAATACAAGATTCAAGGAAGGCAAAAAATGGTAAAATTTAAGGGATTCAATAAGGTCAAACTGTTTATATCCCTACATGGAAGGATGACATTCATAACTCTTAATATTTTATCATTATTATCAGAGTAGTTAGGAGTCTACATAGACAGAGGGTATAGAAGAGACTTGATTAGGATGATATGATATTCAAAAAAAATCCAACGGTGAAAAAGAGGCTGGCACTGAGAGAAAAGGGAAGGAAGTGAGTGGTATATTGGGTTAAATTGTCTCACTTAAAGAGGCATGAAAAAAATTATTTAAGTGGAGGGGAAGATGAAGATAGTAATGAGCAATGCTTAAACCTTACTGTCATTGGAACTGACACAGAAGGAGAATAATAATACTCATTTTGGCATAGAATCCTATCTTACCCTTTAGAGAAGTAGAAGAAGAATAAGACAAGGGGAGGGGAAATGGAAGAGAAGGAGAAGGGGGGATTAAAAGTCAAACACATGTGAGGAAGACAACGTGAAAGGAGAGGGAAAGAGCAGGATCAAAAGGGGAAAATAAGATGGAGGGGACTACAGAGATGGGAATCATTACTATGAATATGAATAGGATGAACTCACCAATAAAATGGAAGCAGTTAGCAGAATAGATTAAAAACAAGCACCCTACTACATGTGATTTTTTGAGGTAGGGGAGACTCACACAGGGTAAAGGTAAAAGCCTAGAGCAGAATCTATTATGCTTCAGCTAAAGTAAAAACAGCTGGAGAAGCAATCATGATCTCAGACACAGCTAAAACAAAAATAGGTCTAATTAAAAGAGATAAGGAAGTAAATTACATCTTGATCAAAGGAGTAATGAAGTAATATCAGTGCAAAACAAATATGCACCAAATGGTATAGCCTCCAAAGTTTTAAAGGATAAATTAAATGAGGAAGGAGGAAATAGGAGAAATAGACAGTAAAACTTTACTAGTGAGGGATAGCTCAACATTCCCCTTTCAGAACTAGATAAATCTAACCAAAAAATAAATAAGAAAGTAAAGAAAATGAATGAAATTTTAGAAAAGTTAAATTTAATAGCTCTCTGGAAAAAATGAATGGAAATAGAAAGAAATATATCTTCTTTTCAGTAGTACATTGCATTTACATGAAAACTGATCATGAATTAGGGCAAAAAAATTCAAAACCAAATGCAGAAAAGAAATAATAAACGCATCCTGTTCAGACCATAATACAATACAAATTATAATCAATAAGGGCCCATGGAAATGTAAATTAAGAATTAATTGGAAAATAAATTATGTAATTCTAAACAACTAAAAAAGTTAGACAAGGAACAAATTAAAAACCTACAATTAAAGACTAAATTGTAAATACTAAAAATCAAAGGAGAAATTAATAAAATTGCAAGTAAGAGAACCATTAAACTAATAAATAAGACAAGGAAGTGGTTCTGTGGGAAGGGGACAAGTAAAATAGACTATTACTTAATTTGACTTTTTTTAAAAAGGAAAGAAGAAAATCAAATTACTAATATCAAAAATAAAAAGGGTAAATTCACTACCAAGGAAGAGAAAATTAAAGTTATCATTACAGTCTATTTTACCCAATTATATGCCGACAAGTCTGACAATCTAAGTGAAATGGATAAATATTTACAAAAACCTAAATTGCCCAGATTAACAAAAGAGGAAATAAAATATTTAAATAATCCTATCTCAGAAAAAAAAATTGATAAGCCATCAATGAACTCCCTAAAAAAAATAAATCCCCAGAGCTGGATGGATTCATGAGTGAATTCTATTAAACATTTAAAGAACAATTAATCCCAGTACTATATAATTATTTGGGAAAACAGGCAAAGAAGGAGCCCTACAAAATTCTTTTTATAACACAAATATGATCCTGATATCTAAGCCAGGAAAAAACAAAAAAGAGAGAAAGAAAATTATAGTCCAATTTTATTAATGAATAGAGATGCAAAAAATGGAAATAAAATGCTACCAAGAAAATTTCAGCAATATATCATAAGAATGATTCACTACAACCAGGTGAGATTCACCCCAGGAATATAGTGCTAGTTTAATATTAAGAAAACTGCTGGCATAATTGACTATATCAAACTAAAATATCATATGATTGTCCCAATAGAAGCAGTAATCATCAAGGCAGTCCAGAACTGGCTAAGAAATGGAATGATAGAGCAATCAAATACATTAGATACACAATATGCAGAAGTAAATGATCATTACAATCTAGTGTTTGATAAACCCAAAAATCATAGAAAAAAATTCTATATCATTCTTGATTAAAGAAATGCAAAACTACTTGTCAGATAAACAAATATGACAGTAAAGGAAAGTGGTAAATATTGGAAAGGATATAGCAAAATTTGAACAGTGATGCACTGTTGGTGGAGTTGTAAACTGATCCAACCATTCTGGAGGACAATGCGGAACTATGCCCAAAGAGCTATAAAACAATACATACTGTTTGATTCTGTAATACCACTACTAGGTCTGTATCCCAAAAAAGTCAAAAAGAGGATAGAAAGGATGTACTTGTATAAAGTATTTACAGTAGCTCCTTTTTAAAGGCAAAGAATTAGAAACTGAGGGGATGCTCATCAGTTGGGGAATGACTGAACAAATGGTGGTATACGCTGGTGATAGAATACTTTTGTGCCATAAGAGATGATAAACAGGATGATTTCAGAAAGAGCTGGAAAGACCTACTTGAACTGATGCAGAATGAAATCAGGAGAACACTGTATACAATAACAGCAATATTGTAGGATGATCAATTGTTAAAGATTTAGCTACTCTTAGCAATACAATGATACAGGACAATTCTGAAGGATTTATGACAAAGAATGATATTCACCTCCAGAGAAGGAACCATAGGAGTCAGAATGCAGATCAGAGCAGACTATTTTTCACTTTAGTTTATTTGGGGTATTATGTGGGAAGTTTTGGTTTTATATATAAATATTCTCTTACAATGATGAACAATATGGAAATATGTTTTGCATGATTATATATGTATAAACCCAGATCAAATTGCTTACCGTCTCTGGGAGAGGGGAGCGAAGAGAGGGAAAGAGCCAATGAGGGTGTTATAATTTTGGGAAATGTATGTGGACATTTGTTTTTACATGTCATTGAGAAAATGAGATTTTTTTAAGTTTTACCTGTTCCCTCCTGATGCCCTAATTTAGGATGTGATGTTAACTCTCTCTCTCTGAGGTTACCTTCCATTTGTAATGTGTATATCTTGCCTGTATATCATTGTGGATATATTGTCTTTTCTACTAGAATGTGAGCTCCTTGAGGGCAGGCACTATCTTTTGCTTTTCCCTGTATCCCCAGCACTTAGCATAGTGCTTGGTACAAATGAGCACTTAATAAATTTTTGTTGACTTGCTGGGAGACCAGTAAAAGCCTATTAGCTGAAATATATAGGGAGTTGATATAAATAAGCCATGCCAAAAGTCTTTCTCCACTAGAGAAGTGGTCAAGAGAAAAGAACAAACAATTTTCAAAATAATTGCAATTTATAAAAGACTGAATGAAATTATGCCCTAAATTTCTAATAATAAGACAAATAGAAATTAAAACAACTCTGATGTTTCATCTGACACCATACAGATTGGTGAGGGTGACAAAACAGGGTAAATGCTGAGGGAGCTGGGGAAAAGCAGACATGCTGAAAGGCTACTGGTAAAGTAGAGCTGGGAAGAGGCCCAATTTCTGTATCTCAATCTGTTAACTTATAAGAATATGGCTAAGCTCTCCACCCTCTTTGATTCCATGACCTCGCTACTGAAAACATGCGCCCTCTAAGAAGTCAAAGAAAGAAATCAAAGTATGATATCTACCAAAATACTTAGAGCTGCAGGTTTGGAAAGGAAAAGAACTGGAAATAAAGTGGGAACCCATCAAATGGGCAAAATGCCGGAGGGAGAAAACTTCAATATCCAAATGTAACAGAAGATTATGGTGCAGTAAGAAATGATCAACATGAGAGATTCGGGCAAATAAGGGAAGGCTGATATGAAGTGATACAGAATCAAATAAGCAAAACCAGGAAAACTAGACAATGACTACAAACATCAATGAAAAGATAACTAACCCAAGCAGAGACCAGAGTAATTGATAAACCAGTGAAGAATAATGAAAGAGAGGTGGAGAATATCTAAGAAAGAACAATATAGACATTGTTAGATGTGGTCTTTCTATCAGATATCTTCACTTAATTATTTCTCAGTTATAACAGGGAGTTCAGGCTGGAAAGGGAAATGAAATGGCTAAGATATAAAAAGAAAGGAATCAATAAAACATATTTATAAAGAATGCACTAATGGTTCTTTTTTGAAAAAATAAAATAAACTGAGTCCATTAAAAAAAAAACAGGAGAAAATGCAAGGTAAGGACAAGTGATGAAGGATGAATCTGAAGAATAGCATGATCCTAAAAGGATATCTCCAGGAGGGCTAAATTCCAGAAAGAGATGAGGCTGATAAGAAAAGCTAGGAAAAATACCAGAGTTTTAGCTCTATTGGGAGAATCAAAGCAGGGTCAGGATTGCTGCTTGGAATGTCTAGGGAGCTGCTAATGGATAACAGTGAGACAGCAGAGCAAAAATTCTTGGATCGGTTCTGTGTTTTTTTCCCAAGGAGAATGAACACACATCAGGCAGTAAAGAACAGAACAAAAGTGGCTGGTTAGCAGGGAGGTAGGAAACAGCCAGAGCATATTTGTCTTCCATCCTCAATGCAAACTCATCAGACTCCAACTGCATCCTAGAAATGTCTGGCAGTGGCATTCCTGAGCCTCTGTCTGTGAACTCAGAGAGGTGTCAGAGAACTGCAGTGGCTCAAGAAGAGGGGAAGACAGAAGTTTTCCTGATTTTTCTAAACATAGGAAAAGGGGCACCTTTGCTGGACTGGATGCTTAGCAAAAAATCTACCACAGTTGTAAGAGGATGGTTTGTGAGGAGTTAGAAAGGGAAGGAGTCATCTCTAAAAGGCAGCAGGGCTTCAGGGACAGGTCAGCCAGCCTGCATTATATTTTCTGACATAGTTGCTACACTGGTGGGGTAAGTAAATGTGATAGACATGAAATGTTTAGATTTTAGGCAATTTCTTGCCAAAGTCTCTCACAGTGTCTGTGAACATGAGGGAGAGAGGTTGGGGGAAATATGTCTTCAGGTGGATTCGTAATGACTAGACCAAGAGAATAACCATTAATGGTCCTCTATAAAACCATCATCATCATCATCATCATCTATATACCCCTCTAAAAATGGGACAATTATAAATTCATTTAATATGAAATTATAGGGAGCTGCTTGGTGGCTCCATGAATTAAGATCCATACCTAGAGACAGGTGGTCCTGGGTTCAAATATAGCCTTGAATACTTCCTAGCTATATGATCCTGGGCAAGTCACTTAACCCCCATTGACTAGTCCTTACCACTTTTCTGCTTTAGAACCAATACACAATATTGATTCTAAGATAGAAGGTTGGGTTTTTTGATGCAATTTTATATGTTTGTGTAAAATATAATTATAGATTTATAAAATAAATAGTATATAAATATTTAGGTCAATGTAAGTATGCTATATAATTTGTTATTTTATTCAATTATACATAAAATATTATATTATACTAAAATATACTATTTCTAAATAAATTGAAGAAATTAAATGTCTAAATTATATATTAGAACATATATGAATAAGTAATTTAATTGAAAAATTTACAATTCACAATTTTTTTAAATTCTACAAGTACTTAAGAGAAAGCCATCTGTTGCCTAAGAAGGAAAAAAAAGGGTGTATGAAAATCTTCCCAGGAATCCAAGAACTAGGAAGGTGGTGCGAGGTCACAGGCTGGTCCTCTCCTACTCACCAAAATGAAAATCAGATTGACATGAACTTCTCTCTTCTGGTTCTCCCCCATGACATGAAGAAGAGAAGAGCATGTGGTACTTCTTCAAATTCTCATACCACCAAAATGGCAGAATACACTGGACCAAGTCAAGAATGCCACCAATGTAATATCCCACCTAATTGAAATGCTTTCCACACATATGGCGGTGACCACTGAAGCAAGGGAAGCACTAATGTGTCTATGTGGGCTGAAGATAAAAATTTTCATTATAGACAATTAATATCATATCATAACAAAATTAGGAATATATCTTACTAGTCACAGGAAGAGGTTTTATACCGCTTTCTGTCAATAGTACCTTCGGCTCCAAGTCATACAACACTGCCATGCCAGTCAGTATAGAACAATCAGGAGAAAGAACTTTTCCCTAACCAAAAATTAGATGAAATTGAGAAGACACTAAAATCTGAAGGTGGAAAATTTGGAGAACAGGAAGTCACTGGAAATCTTCATTGAACACAGACTCCTGAAGTTCTACCTAAAACCACAAAAAGGACAAAGACAATGCCAGTATCCAGAATGAGGATGAAAAAAAGATGGGCAGATGGGCTAAAACCTGTTTTGAATATGATGGCAGGAATCCAACGAACAGCCCAACTAAAGCAAAACAGAGCAATTCCAAAAAGTCAGCATCTGCTAAAACCAAAATGAGGAAACTCTCTTCCCAGCATATTTCACAGAATGGGAACATCACAACATTTGGAGACTTGCCCACAACCAAGTTCCGGTGGTCACTGATACATTAAGGATGATTGGGGGTGGGGAGGGGAGAGCATAGTCTGGCAACAAAC
The DNA here is from genome assembly GCF_016433145.1 of Gracilinanus agilis. NCBI lineage: Eukaryota > Metazoa > Chordata > Mammalia > Didelphimorphia > Didelphidae > Gracilinanus > Gracilinanus agilis. Next base: position 5,742,758 of record NC_058131.1, on the reverse strand, counting down.
AATTATTAAGCACCTATTATATGCCAAGCCAGTACTAAAGGTCAGTGATATGAAGAAAGGCAAAAGCATGGTGTCTTTCCTCACAGTGCTTACATTTTAATGGGGGTGACATGTAAATAGTACATGCACGATACATACAGTGTGGTTAGAAAGTCACCTCAGAGGGCAGGGAACCAGGAAAGGCCTCTTGCAAAAGGTGCGATTGGAGCTACGCATTGAAGACTATCGAGGAATCCCAAAGGCACTTCCCTTCCTTCATGTCTTACTCTCTTCCTAGCCCCTTTTCAATCTGACTTCCCATCTCATCATTACAATGAATGCCTTCTCCAAAGTGACCAATGACCTCTTGGCAAAGTCAGTGGTGTTTTCTCAGTCCTCCATCTCTTAACCCTCTCTTGGACACCGATCATCTTCTCCTCAACATCTTCTCTCTAGGTTTTCAGGGCATTCTTCTCTCTGCTAGTTCTCCCCCAACTCTCTGACCTCTCCTTCTCTGTCTCCTTTGCTGGGTGCTCCTCCATAATCATAGGTGCCCCCCAGGGTTCTGTCCTGGCCCTCTACTCTTTTCCCTCTAGACTGCTTCACTGTGTGGTCTCATCAGCTCCCGTAGATTTAATTATCATCCCTTTGCTGAGGATTCTCAAACATCCCTTTCCTGCCCCAGACTCTCTGCTGACCTCCAGTCTCTCACCTCCATCTGCCTTTCAGACATCTCAAACTGGATGTCTAGTAACCATCTTATACTCAACCTGCCCAAAACAGAACTCATGGTCTTTCCCTCTAATCCTCCCCCACTCAGCCTTCCCTATTACTGCCATGGGTGACACTATCTCCCCAGTCTCTTAGTCTCACCCCCTAGTCTTTGTCCTGGATTCTTCACTATCTCTATCCCCTCATATCCAAGCTATTTCCAAGGCCCATAAATTCTGCCTTTGCAACATCTCAAATATACTCCCCTCTCCCCTCAAACACCATCCGTACTCTGGTGCAGGCCCTTATCACCTAGTGCCTGGACTATTGAAATAGCCTGATGAGAGCTATGCCTGCCTCAAGTCTCTTCCCACTCTAATCCGTCTTCCGTTAAGCCAGCAGTGATTTTATTTAACCCCAGATCGGATCGTGTCACTCCTATACTCAATAAACTCCAGTGACTCCCTATGGCCTCCAAGAGCAAATTAAAAATGTCCTGCTTGGCATTTGAAGTCCTTTGTAATCCAGTCCCCTCCCACCTTTCCAGTTTTCTTCTTACTCCATAAAACTCTTTGATCTAGTGACCCTGGACTTCCAACTGTTCTTGGAACAAGACACTCCATCTCTCGGCTCCAGGCATTTTCTCTGATTGTCCTCCCTGCCTGGAATGCTCTCCTCCTCTGTTCTGATTGCTGATCTCCCAGGCTTCCCCTGGGTCTCACTAAAATCCTGCCTTCCTCAGCATAGTGCCTTCCCTTTCTTAATAATCTCCTTCCCACCCTGTACACTGCTTATTCGTGCATACGTATTTGCTTGTTGTCTCCCTCAGTACACTGTAAGCTCCCTGAGGTCAGGGACTGCCTTTTGCCTCTTTTTGTATCTCCAGCACTTAGCACAGTGCCTGGCACATAGAGGGTGCTTAATAAAAGTTTTTTGACTATACGACCCCAAACTTGTGAAATTGGTTTTTTGAAGCAAGAAATAAAATTTGACAAATGGTCATTTACCCTCTGCTTAAACACTTCTAATGGTGGGGAACTCATTACTTCCAAAGCAGTCTATTCCATTCGCAACCATAATTAAGTTCTTCCTCAAATAAATAGAGATTCTACCTTTCCCCCCTCCCCAGGGTCCAATCAAACTAAATCTAGTGCATCTTTCCCATAGTTACCCATCGTATATTTGAAGTACAAGCTTGTCAGGGGCAGGAGCTCTTCTCTTAGAACAAACGATGCCCGGCTCTGGCCTGGCACACGGTAAGCGTTGGATCCTGCCTTGGGATTATGGTGGATTCCGTGAGCTAACTTGCCTTGAGCCACATTGCCTGTTCATGGCCAGAGCTCCCACCACCAGATTCCCAGCTGGAGCTCGTCACAAGCCAATGAGAAATACAAGTACCCCACCAGGACTACCCCTCTGACCACAGAGAGGCAGTAAAAGGGGCCTCGATTTGAAGTTGGACCATCTGTGTTGGGATCTCACTGCTAACAACCGGCACCTGATGTGACCTTGGACAAGTCAATGAACATCTCTAGGCCTAGTTTCCTCCTCTGTAAGGGGATAGAGTTGGATTAACTGATCTCAAAGGTCTTCTCCACCTCTTGATCGATCCTAGTTGGATGCTATCCTGGACTCTATAAAGCAACGCCGAGGAGGCCGGCCCCGAATGTACCTCCTCCGTCCCTTCCAGCTGCAGGGCTGGAGAGAGTCCAATCTCAGGAATCTCAGCATCTGTTTCCTTGGCCCCACTCTGTATGCACAGCTAAAAGCTCAGCTTTGTAATTCTCCGTCTGGGGTTTCACAGGGTGAAGATAAGCTAACGATCCCTTAAAGAGAAGAGTGAGATTTGATCAAACCTGTGAAAACAAATGCATTCAGGCCAGGGCCTGGGAAGGAATTGAGCCAGCACAAAGTGGCCTAATTCTGGTGACTTAGAGGTAGCTCCTGGGACAAATGAGACTCCAATTCCTAATAGAGTCACAGAGAAAAAATACCTCAAAACCTCTTGGGGAACCCCAGGTCACTGTTAAATACATCTATTAGCATCTGGGACGTCCCCTGGTGCATAGAACCCATCTTTACTCTGTAGTAGACTCTGGACCATCTACTACTACTGTAAGTCAGTCCGTCAGTCAGGTCTGCTGGGGCAAAAGGAGGGATAGCCACATTCTGTAGGATGGCAAGAAAACCCATAATATAGAAAAGGACACAAAATCCCAGCATTTCAGTGGTCAGTCCAGTGCCTGACAGAAAGAAAGCTTTTTTAAAATGCTTTATTAGACTTGTACAAAAATATTTATAACCACACTCTTTATGATAGCAAAAAATTGGAAAATGAGGGGATGCCCTTCAATTGAGGAAAGGCTGAACAAATTGTGGTATCTGCTGGTGATGGAATATTATTGTGCTAAAAGGAATAATGAACTGGAGGAATTCCATGTGAACTGGAAAGACCTCCAGGAAGTGATGCAGAGCGAAAGGGGCAGAACCAGGAGAACATTATACACAGAGACGGATACATTGTAGCATAATTGAATGTAATGGACGTCTGTACTAGCAGCAGCGCAATGAGCCATGACAGTCCTGAGGGACTTATGAGAAAGATGCTACCCACATCCAGAGAAAGAACTGTGGGAGCAGAAATAAAAGAAAAACATCTTCATGACCACATGGATCAATGGGGACATGATTGGGGCTGCAGACTCTAAACGATCACCCTAATGCAAATATTAATAATACAGAAATAGGTCTTGATCAATAACACATGTAAAACCCAGTGGAATTACATGTTGGCTATGGAAGGGGGAGGAAGGAAGAGAGGGAAAGAATATGAATCATGTAAGAAGGAAAATTGTTCACAATTAATCAATAAAATGAAAATAAATTAATGCTTTATTGGTCTCCCCCAGAAGCTGAGAGTTGGAAGGGACCTCAGTGGTCTCTAAGCCCACCCAGACCTGAATATTACACCTGGCAAGTGTCCTCCAGCTGCTACTTAATGACCTTCAAACATGGAAGAACCTGGGCAGAGGCAGCCCATTCCACTCTGGAGAGCTCTCACAGGTAGAAACTTTTTCCTGATACCAAGCCTACATTTGCCCTCAGTAACTTTTCCCCATCCCCCATCCTGCTTCTTGCCTCTCTGGAAAAAAATCTGAATAAATAATCCCTCTTCTACATGATGGCTCTTCAAATACTTGATGAATCCAATCCTGTCGGCCCCAAGTCTTCCTCTCTCCAGGCTAAATATGTCCACTTCCTTTAGTCAATCCTTTAATGATGTAAACTTAAGCTCCTTCATCCTTCTGGTCTCACAGAAATGTGGAAGGGACAAAACCTTTCTGTGTAGAACCAGAAGCTTTCTGATCATGAGTGGAAGCTGCAAAGAACATTTGGGCATGAGGTCATGCCTTCTTACCAGTGAGAGCTCACCTAAAGTGGGCAGGCAGTCTTGGGAGTGAATGGCTTCCTTCTCAGTGGAAGTCTTCGGGCAATGGTCACATAAGTCAGGGTTACTGGGAAGTTAGTTCTTGACCAGAGTCAGGCTGGGCAAGGTTGATCATGTTGAGGGTGATGGACTTGGGAGGCAAGAGAACATTTGGTTAAATTCTGTCTCACTTATTTGCTGGGTGCTTCTAGGCAAGTCACTTAGTCTCTCTGAGCCTCAGTTTCCTCATCTTTAAAATAGGGACCAAGTGGCACCTACCTCAGAGGTTTGTGGTGACCCTTCACTGCCCAGCTCCCATTCATTCACCTTTCCAATCATATTTCATATCCCTCTACAATTGGCTGTTCTCTGCATGACATTCCATCTCCTTTGCCCAAATCAAAGTCCATGCCTGGAATTCACTCTTTCTTCACCTCAAACTTTTGTGGTCCCAAGCTCAGGGGCTGCCTCCTACTGGGGGCTTTACCTGATTCCCTGGTTGTTTGTGTATATGCCCTCTTGAAATTATTTTTATTATTTAATTATCATTGTGTGTGTATTATTTAGTATCTATATTAGAGAGAGCTTATACTTACTCATCTATCTTTTTCCCCTTCACCTTCATGTATGTTCCCTAATTGTTTAAATTTTTGTCTTTATACTTCTAGCATCTAGTACCATGTTGGGAACATGGTAGACATTTAATAAGTGTCCAATTAAAATCAACAGAATGGCTCTCCCAGAAAAACATGTCTCAATTTCTCATCTCCATTCCTTTTACCAACAACTTTCTCTCCCCCAGATGGCCTTCCCCGAGGTAGGCTTTATAGTACAATGGAATGAATTCTGGTTCTGATATTGGGGAAACCGAATTCAAGACCTAACTCAGGTCCTTATTAGCTATGTGAACTAGGTGAGTCATTTCACCTCTCTATGCCTCAGTTTCTCCATGTGTAAAATATGGGGGTCAGATGAGGTAGGTTCTGAGGTCTTTTCCAGCTCTAAAGCCTCAATCCTCTAAACCAGTGATGGGCAAAATTTTTAAGAGGGGGCCAAAGGAAAGGAAATGCTCATCTTTCAGTCTGTTTCTAAGGCAACTCTTTCAAAGTTTCATTGCATTGTATCCTACTCATTGTATTTGTCAGATTAGGAATAATGTCGGGCAGCTGGATAGAACGTTTCAGGGGGCCCCATCTGGCCCACTTTTGCCCATCACTGCTCTACAATATATCCTCCTGTAGATGAGCTATCTGGGGCCCTGAAGTCCTAATGGCACCTTGCCATGAAGTCTTTTCAGCTTCTTCACTCTCAGTTTTTCTTCAGCTACATTTATGTGTCCACACTGTGACAGCTCCCTCCCAGAAGAACGTAAGCTCTGGGAAGGTGGAGGCAAATCTCATTTCACTTTTGCTTTTGGGTGGCCAGCACTTAGCAGTGCCTTGAATATAGTAGGCACTAAATAAATGTTAATGAATGTAACTGAAGATGGCAGTTTGCACCTTTAAAAAATGTTCTCATCTCCATTATCCCACTTGGGCCTCACAACTCTCTCTGGGTGAGATGCCAGGCAAGGATTATGAGATGCATTTTCCAGACAAAGAATGACCTCCCCATCAGACATCATATAGCCTTTTGCTCCTGTGTGGTAGACATCACGCAGCCTTGACGTAGAGGGCCAGAAGATTTCTAATCATGAGTGGAAGAAGTCAATTTTACCGTGAGACCAGGAGTGATCTCATGTGACAGTGAGAGCTGACCCAAGGTGGGACAGGCTCCCTTGGGAGGGAGAGGGCTCCATCTTTTTTATTTACATTTTTAAACCCTTAACTTCTGTGTATCGGCTCCTAGGTGGAAGAGTGGCACGGGTGGGCAATGGGGGTCAAGTGACTTGCCCAGGGTCACACAGCTGGGAAGTGTCTGAGGCCAGATTTGAACCCAGGACCTCCCATCTCTAGGCCTGACTCTCCATCCACTGAGCTACCCAGCTGCCCCCTAGGCTCCATCTTTCTAGAAGTCTTCAGGCAACAGTTAGACAAGAGTCTGGTTCACTGTGGAGTCAGTACCCATCACAGTGACCTGCATTTATGTCTTGTCCTCTGACTAGAATGTAAAATACACAAAGGCAGGGCTCATTTCTTATCTATAAGAGAAGATAATGTCTGGTTTCTTCCCAGGACCAGGCACATTACTCTGCACTCAGAAAGTATTTAATAAGTGGTCACTGAATGCATTAATAGATGGCCAAATAGATCTCCAGAATCCTCGTTGGAAGGACGGGGCCTCACATACTTTCTCCCTTATCTTCTCAAACAAGGATCTCCTCGATAAAATCAAGTAATTCATCAACAGTCCCCTATTGAGTACTTAGTGCTTTCATGGCCAGTGTAGTACTTGGTTCTGGGATAGAAAAAACATAGAGATAAGACATTCTGAGCCTTTACCTAAAGTCCATCAAGGAGGGCTACATGGCTGTGTCTTGAAGTAGCTCTTTCCACTTGAGACAGTTCTGAAGGTCAGCAAGTTTTTCCTAACCCAGAATCTAAATTTGCTTCTCTTCAGTTCCCCCTCAGACTCCCATTGTGCCAAGCCAATTATGCCCCCCGAAGTCAGACAAAATCCTTCATCCAAGCGACTGCCCTTCAAATACTTGAAGAAATCTACCAGATGCTTCACTAAGACTCCTCTTTTCTGGTCTAAATTTCCCTGAATTCATCCTCACATGATGTGAACTCACAGCCCTTCACCATCCTGGCTGTCTTCCTCTGGACAGTCTCCGATTACCCATCCCCTTTCTAAACTGAGAGATCCAGAATCTAATACAGGATTTGACGTGGGCTGACCAGAACAATGAACTGTTTCATCCCTAGTCCTGGACAGCAACCCTCTCTTCCCAGGCTAAGACTTACACGAGTGTCTAAGTGGAGCTCCAAGTTCAGTGCCCGGCGCCAGCTCTAACTAGCCTAGACACAAAGATGCCAAGACAAAGTGACATCATCATTTTGCAAAGCTTCGTGCTGGTGTGATCTTGCCTGCAATGACTTTGGAACGAAAGCCTGCAGCAGAGTTGAGCTTGAAGGTTAACTGTAGGTGTAGCCGATCTTCTCCCATCATGCCACCAAATGGCCGATTTGGTCAGTCGAGCAGCACAGAGTGAGCGGATGCATGCCCTATTAGACAGCAGCAGTCCTGATGATCCGCTATTTAGACCAGAGTTGGCATATTTTTAATAGTTCATTCAGCATCTTACCCAGAACATTCATTTCATGTGTGATTATCACCAAGTAATGCATAAAAGGCAAGAAAAATGTAGAAATGTTCCAACTTCAGGACAAAAACTGCGAATAATGTATTAATAATGATTTCCCCACCTGAACCTGAAGAGTAAGTATCTACCGTGGCTCTGACCTGAGACCTCATATCTTTTCTTTCTGTACTTTCTCTGGTTCCCCAATTTATCATCATCTCCCGTGATCTGCATCCTTACACGATCTGGACCACAAAAAAGGAAGTGCCTACCCTTGCTCTTATCATTTCCCACAAAAACTCTTACCCTCTAACACAACGGTCGGCAACCTTTTTGGCCTTGAGAGCCATAAACGCCTGCAGAAGGAGGAGGATGGAGGCTAAAGGCGCTGGAATATGGGGTGGGGGCTGAAGGGCCCCCTGGGGCACATCCTGGGGCTCTGCCCGGACTGGCCGGTTGGGAGGTGGAGCCAGATATGGCTCCAGAGCCATAAGTTGCCAACCCCTGCTCTAACATAAAATTCTGAAATTCCTCTATCTAAATACAAATTTCTGTCCTTCCATCTTTCCTTTCATCTCTCCCTTTTTGTACCCCTTCTTTGTCATCACCACAATCTCCAGGCACTCCATACTGCCCTCTTCCTCAGTCTACCACCTTACTCAGCTCTCACTTTTCTCTCTTCAAAACCTGTCTTTTGGTTGACCCATTCAATTTTACACTGTCCTTGGTCCTGAATCTCTTGCCCAATTGTCCTACCATTTTTAATCCCTTTCTAGATTTCTACTTTGATTTGTCCCAATTATCCACCTTTTTTCTTCCTTGTTTACCCATAGCACCTAGTCCAGTTCCAGGAACATAGGAAATTATGAATAAATGTCTCATCGGGGGCAGCTGGGTAGCTCAGTGGATTGAGAGTCAGGCCTAAAGACAGGAGGTCCTGGGTTCAAATCTGGCTTCAGACACGTCCCAGCTGTGTGACCCTGGGCAAGTCACTTGACCCCCATGGCCCACCCTTACCACTCTTCCACCAAGGAGCCAATACACAGAAGTTAAGGGTTTAAAAAAATAAATAAATGTCTCATAATTTTTTTTTATCCAAGAGTTGGTTGCAAAAGCTCTCAGCTAGAAAGTTCTTTGATAAATGTTACTACTAGACTAATAAAAGGTGAAATCCAAACCCAACACGTAAGTCACATATATTCCAGTAGAGTTCACCAGAAGATTCCCTATTACTGGCTAGAACTCAGATCAAATAGTGAGTTGAGGAAATATGAAGGATCTTTGAATGCTTCCAAGTGAGGAAGGCACTCCCCATGCCTGGAGAGTTCCTAACAGCATCCTGGCTGTCGACAAGTAGAATACAAGAACTAGCACCTGTGTGGGGGATACAGGACAAATCTTTAGTGGCATGAAATTGGCTGCTCTGTGATACTTGCTTATACAGAGAAAAAACTTCATCTCTTACATCACTTATCAGCAAAATTTTGCTTCACAATCTGATCTTGAATGTTCACGATCACTGATTAGCCCAGATACCTGAACCTGCAGTCCAGACTCTGCTTTTTTACCCATCATACATCTTTTGGGTAACTCATACATTCAGTGCTTTTACTAGCCTTAAATGTAGATGACTGTCCTCTGGACGCTATGTCTATACAAAAGTCATTTGGTAAGCACTCCACTATGCATTTGCTAGGGGACTACTAATAACTAGAGATGTAATGATAAAAAGTGAGGGAGAAAGAAAGAGAAAGAGAAAGAAAAAAGGGAAGAAAGATGAAAGGAAGGAAGGAAAGAAGGGACAGAGGGAGTGAGAGAAAGAGGGAGGGAGGAAGGGAAGGGAAGGAAGGGAGAGAGGGAGGGAGGGA
>NC_058131.1:5684218-5723831 GCF_016433145.1 Gracilinanus agilis | reverse complement strand
CTCTCTCTCTCTCTCTCTCTCTCTCTCTCTCTCTCTCTCTCTCTCTCTCTTTCTCTCTCTGCATTCCATTATCCTCACCCCATCCATCACAAGCAAAATTCTATCCCTTCTTTTGTCATCTTTTTTTTTCTCTCAATATAACTTTGTTCCCTTTAGGTTCATTTGATCATCAGCCTCAATTCACTCTGAGCTTTAAGTATCTGATTCTTTTGTTTATCACTTTCCAGAACAATTCCAAGCTCTTCTATCCATTCTCTCACCTGGACTTTCTGCCATATTCTGTACATTTCTTTTGTAATTGTGAGTTACTTGTATGTCCATGTCAGGATCTTCACACGAATCATATTTTCACCTCACATTTCACTCCACAGAAAATGCAGAAGATGAAAAGGATTCAGAAGAACCCATGAACAGATGTTGAAGATACATAAAACATTTATATATCCTTGTCATCTCTCCCATGGAAGGGAATGGAACATCAGACTGGGGACAACCTTTTCACATTCTAGTAAGTCAATCAACAAGCATTAAGTGCTTCCTAAATGCCAAGCAATGTGATAAACTAGAGAAGCATAGAAAGGTTAAGATTTGTCCCTGCCTTCAAGGAGCTCACATTCAAAAGGGGGGAGATAACATGTAAACACCTGGGTACAAACTAGATATATACGGTATAATGGAAAGTAATCTCAGATGGAAGGCACTAATAGTGCCAAGAGGAGGAGTAAAGTAGAGGGGGGAGAAAGGGCCAGAAAAATCTTCTCCTATACAGGGTGTAACTTCAGCTGAGTCTTGAAGAAAGCCAAGGAAGGCAACAGACAGGTGGAAAAGAGAGCATGCCAGGCTTGGGTGACAGCCAGTGCAAAGGTCCAGATTTAGGAAATAGAAGAACTATGTGAGTTACTATTCCAAAAGCTCTTGACATCGAGGTCCTGTTCTCCATTGGTGTCCAAGGAGACATGGTGGTCAAGGTAGTGGTGGTTTGCCTATAATATGCCTCTTTCTGTCTGTCTGTCTCTCTGTCTGTCTGTCTGTCTTTCAGAGTGATTTTCTGCTTTCACTAAGCTGACTTGCCTCTTCTATTTGTTGCCAGTTGGCAGGGACGGCTGTCTCTTTCTCCCCAGGAGCCTGGACAATGGCTCAAAAGATTGGTTTAAAAGTAGGACGAGGGGCCCAAAGGCCTGGTGCCACTCTCAGAGCCCCAGTGCTTATCTGTCCTCTGGTGACATTCAGTATTTGTTGCTGCTGGTTGTGGTCAGGAAGGGATGAAGACTTCTACACAAGGTTTCTTCTTTCAGTGATGACCATGGTGGCTGGACTGGAAGCAGTCTGGTGGTTCTGAGGGAGGAGACTTCTCCTCCTGAGGTTCTGGGCTTATGGTCCTAGGCTGGGCTCATGGTAATTGACTGTCTCCATCAGGATGTAGGAGGAGATGATTGTCAAGGTAGATAATGGTGATAGGCTGATTTAGATTAAATAGATATGAACATCTTTTAATTGAGTCACACCATTACAAATGAGTGAGAACAAGACCTTTACACCTCCCTGAATCAGTTGAGACTGTCTGTGAGAGCCTTGGTCATTCCCTAGGCAAGTAGTATAAAAAGAAGAACTACCTCAGAACAGGAGGAATTTGAGAGATTAAAGTAAGCAGGGCCTTTCTAGTATTCCTTTGGGGAGCAGAGGGAGAACTGAACTGTGGCACAAAAGAGTGATACTGAAGAGAGCTCTCAGCTATCCAGGCAGCCAAAGAAGAAGAGCTAGGCTGAAGGAAGTCCCAGGGAAAGGCTCATTCTTTCCCCAACTTCCTCTCATGATATCTGTCTATCCACAGACACTATCTTATTATTTTCTATTTTGTCACCCAAATGTCTCTAATAAATGGACTTTTGCTTGAACCCCAAAGAGGCGATGAGTAATGAGAGGCAGATATAAATACTGATTGGTTGTTATCCTTCATACTCAAAAAGATCCAAAATGGCACCACTAGTGATGGGTTTTTTTGTCTAGTATATGAATTGGATTTAAGTGAGGGAGCATTGCACAAAGTCATCAGCCTCCCTCTCCCTTTCAGAGTCATCCAAGTCCAGTGGTGAGAGAGAAATCAAGATGACTAGCTATGACTCGGAATGCAGTGAGTGACCTTGACTTCTTCTATGTCTAACCAAGCTCCAAACACTCCACAAAGTCTGTCTCAGATGCCTTCATGACTGTTGAAACAAACTGTTCATCCCTGCCCGTGGCAGGGATGGACACCCCCTAACTCACCCACGGTTTGAGGTTTATTAGTTACCTTCAACTTGGTTTAGCCCACATGCCAAGGTAGTTTCCTAGAGTGTGGCTGCTACACGTGCTACAGCCTCCTAGAGCTACAGGTGAGAGTTGGATGGCAGGTGGACCCAGAGGTGTATGAACAGCCCTGATAAGGGCTTGGCAAGCCTTCGTGCCAGAGATACTAGCCTTCTCTCAACATCCTGGGCAACCCGCTATCAATATAAGATCGAGCAGAGAACTCAATCTTGTATAGACATCAGGAACTTTCCTAATAGGATGGAGACTCAGAGCAATCTGATTGAAATCGGAACTTTTCAGCTAAAATAAAGTCCCTGGAGCTGTAGAAGAAGGGGCTAAATGTATCTTAGAGGCCATTATATTGCCACTCCTCCAGGCTTAAAATCAGATTAAAATTACAAAATGCATAAGAGAAATAGGAAAGGAACCTAGAAGAGAGTTGGTCTGTCAACTTCCTTTCCTAGTTAATTAAGAGGGTCAGCACTTCCAAACCAAATCCATCCCCCTGAGTCCCAAACAGCAATCCTCTCAGGTAAGGTATTGGGGGAATAGAGGAACATCCCTCATGTACCTTCAAAAGAAAACCATGGCAAAGCTGGAATTTCATGAAGCTACTAGGGGGAACTCATCATACTGATCAAGGACTTCACTAATCAAATGTCCTTCCCTTGTGAACTTCCAAGGACTCCCTGTTGACTCTAGGATAAAACATAACCTCTTTGGCCAATTAGTTAAGACCTTGTACAATCTGGTTCCAAGCTACTTTTCATACAGCTCCCACCACTATCTTTCCTTTTTCCTATTGGAGTCGGAGTCCAAAAGACTTGGGCTGATGCTAGCAGGATGACCCCCTCCAATACTCAAGTACCTCTTCAGGTCTTTTTGCCTTTCTCATAGGCAAATTGTGACCTACATTGGCGGAGAGAGTTCCAAAACTAGGAATCAGTCAATAAGCTTTTACTAAGTGCTCATAACATGCCAGTCATTGTGCTAAATGCTGAGGATGCAAAGAAAGACAAAAACACAGTGTTTTCCCTCGGGGAGCTTCCCCTCTGATGGGGGAGATATCAGACAGAGAAAATCAGAACTCTTTCCTGTATCGATGTCAGTGCAAAAATCCTGGTCCAGATACAAGATGGCAGACGAGTGATCAACGCAGAGATGTGTCAATTGTCTGCGCATTTATTTTTAATTTTTCTCTACCCATTCTTCACTTCCAGGGAGCCTTGTTGAACAATGTGTCATGAGCATGTCTGGACAAAGGCTTGTTACATGTAAACTCAGACATCTGTTTCTCCATCTGGCCTTATCTGCAAAGCCCTGGCAGATGGCTACTTGGCCCCTTCCCAGAGATGGCAGCTCCTGCTTCTGCTGAGCACTGAGAACCTGCTGAAGCTGCATATTACGGTGTTGGACTCCTTCTGGGGCCCTAGTGATTGGGCACCTCTATTTGCTCACCGTCTTCTGGACAGGTTTGTGGGAATGATGCGCTGATGATGCAGTCAAGCCAACGTCTGGCCTGTCACGATGGAGCCTCTTGCTGGTGTCTGGGCTACGCTAGGGCAGAAGAAACCTAACCATGGCCTCGTCCCTCAAGTCTTCCTCTTTATTTCCTTCTTTAAGCAAGAGGACAGACATCAGGGGCGTTTGATGAGGGCTCTCTTGACATTAATGTCTTATTTGAGCAGGTTCCTTCTGGCACGTAAGCAAGAGATGCCGGGTGGAATGGAACCAACTGTCTGGAATTCCACAGGAGTCTGTACACGGCACTTCAAAGGCCCCAGACTTCTGGTCAAGAGGAAGAAACATGTTCTTGGCATGAGGCATGGCATGAGCTCTGGCCATGGGGGCCAGAGAGAAGAGACGACATATTGAGGTCAGCTAAGTATTATTAGCTTCGTTTGACTAGATGACAGCGTGTGAGCTTGGAAATGGCAAGGAACATTCTGACCCCCACTATGGCCAAGGACGAATGAAAGTGTGACCATCTGCATCAGGGGGGCATCAGATCTCAGCGAGTGTAAGAAGATGGAAGGAATGAGAAGGAAAAGACTTAAGCGAGGCCAGAAGGCACACTGTGCCTCAATATACTCGTCTAAAAAATGGAAGTAATATTGCCCATCTGCTCATCTCACAAGGTGACCGTTAGGATCAAATGAGAGGGGTGTGAGGGGACAAGGTCAGCGTCCATGACCTCTGCATATCCTATTCCCACCAGTTTCATAGCATCACAGAATTTCAAAATTCAGAGACCTCTCAAAGATCATCTAGTCCAAGCTATATCTGAAAAAATAACTCTAGTGTAGCTGATAGGGCACTGGACTTTGAATCAGGAAGAAATGGCCTCAATTATTTTCTATGTGACCCAGGAGAAATTATTACACTCACCTGTGCCTCAGTTTCCTCATCTGTAAAAATAGAGTCAGATGTAACTGCCTTTAGGTGCCTTAGAGCACAAATACTCCGATCTTTTTGCTTCCAAAGAGGCCACTCATCCTCTGCTTGAAGTTCTCTAATGAGGAGGAAGCTACTGACTCTTAAAGCAACCCAGGCCACTTCGGGACAGCTCAGTTCTTCAGAAAATATTGCTGACGTCAGGCTGAAGTTTGGTTCTTTGGGATTCCCATCCATTTCTCCGACTTCTGCCCATTTGACCAAAATAAAACAAGTGGAATCATTCCTCTTGTTTGCAGCCCTTCGGAGGCTTGAAGATCATTTTTCTGTGCTCTTGGGATCTTCCCTTCTCCGGGATAAATTCCCTGTTGAGTTCTCCTGATTACATCCAGTTAATCCCATCTGCCTCTTCTTGGTACCTTGTCTCTGCCACTATCTGCTCCTTCCTTGGCTTCCTTAGGAGCCACTTGTTTTCCATCTCCAGGGCTTAGCACAGTCCTGCTGTCGCCCAGAAGGTGATTCATCAATGCCTTTTGACTGATGGACACGCCATAGACTCGAGGTCCTTCGCCGTTCTGGCCATCCTCCTCTAGTCCCGTTCCAGCTTACGGACGTCGTCCTTAAATCATGGCGCCCGGAATGGCGCTCAGTGTACCAGCTGAGGTGTGGCAGGGGCAGAGGACCCGAGGGCTCCCGCTTCTGAGCCCCAACAGCTCCGTTTGCCTCGAGGCAATCAGGGGCCCCAGCGGTTGGGGCTGTCGTATCTCACGGTTGACTCGTCGGACCCTGGCGGCCCCCTAAATCTCTGACATCTTTTTCAAACGCTCCATTCTGTGTCCCTGCTCCCCCTCAGGGACTTTTTTAACCGAAAAGTACGATTTTAGATTGATTCCTCCTCAGTCGCAGCTTACACTATCTGACCTATTTCCCAGTTTGGGTAAGAGGCTTTTCTGTCTTTTCTGAATCCTGATTCCAGCCGAGGGGCGAACCATCCATTCCTGCTTTGTGTGATCTAAACCCTTATTAAGTCTATGGCATCCACCAACCAAAAGAATAATAGGGCTACGTTTACATAGTGCTGAAGCTGCCTTGCCTGCTCGGCATCCGTGATCCCATTTGAGCCCCTACAGCATCCCTCTGGGGTGGGTGACATGATTATCAAAAGTCTACAAGGGGGGCAGCTGGGTAGCTCAGTGGATGGAGAGCCAGGCCTAGAGATGGGAGGTACTGGGTTCAAATCTGGCCTCAGACACTTCCCAGCTGTGTGACCCTGGGCAAGTCACTAGACCCCCATGGCCCACCCTTACCACTCTTCTGCCTTGGAGCCAATACACAGAAGTTAAGGGTTTGAAAAAAGTCTACAGATGAGGAAACTGAGGTCAAGAGAGGAGCCAAGACTGGCCCTTGATCTACTGTGCTCTCCAGCTCCTCCCCAGCATCCATATTCCAGCTGTTTTCCTTAACTCTACTTACCAGATTGGTGCCTCCTTCTCTTCCAGGTAGACACACCAAAGATGGCGACCCACTAAAGGAGTCTCTAAAATAGAGAACAATATGGTAAGTGATTAGGGGGTCTGTGAGGGGCCCTGTGGAGAAGAAAGGGACCTGGCCAGGCTGAGGGCAAGCAGAGAAGACTTCACGAAAAAGGCAGGTCTTTAAGACCGTTTTGCAGCATGGAGAGGCTCTAGTTCTGCAGAGAGAAGGGTGGACATTCCAGGAGAGAGCCAGGGTGGCTGGAGCCCAGCATCCAGATCGAGAATCCCAAACCCATTCTGGCTGGGTAGAGAAGGAAGGGGCCAAACCTGCACCCGCAGCCTGACCATCTGTCTGCAGTTGGGACTGAATCCTGCCCCCCTGGAGCATTGGAGGGGACACAGAATCGCCTCTCATCTTCCTTCTTTCCCACAAGATAAATCGTGACATGAAGCTTGACAAATGGGATTCCTTTTGCGTACTCCAGCTAAATGCTAAATGGGCATTTCCTTTCGTTGGCATCAGGCCTGTTCTGAGAAATGCACGGATCATGGGCCCATGTCTCGAGGCCATCCAGTCCAAGACCCTCCCATCATTGGCAGAGAAAATGAAGACGGGGAGGTCGTGAGATTTGTTCAGGGTCAGACAACAGCTCACTGAGAGGCTCCACTGCTGCTCCTGTGAAGTGTCTTCATTTCCATCTTTATCCTCCTCTTCCCCATGGGCAGGGACTGCATCTTACTTGAGAGGAATCTAATAAAGCCGCTGTGAACACAGCAATGGGCCGAGAATCAGAAAGACCTGAGTTCAAATCCTGTCTCTGATCCTTACTAGCTCTGGGCAAGTCACTTAATCTCTGCCTCTGTTTCCTCATCTGTAAAACAAGTGACAGCACGTCCCTTCCATGGCTGTCATGAGGATGAAATGAAATGAAATAATATTGGTAAAGCATTTAGCATAATGCCTGGCACGCAGTAGGTGCTCTATAAAGGCGCATTCCCTTCCCTTTCCCCTTTCTCCAAGGTACCTACCCAGTGCCATAGTCATTGGCAAGAGACTGGGGAAAGAGTTTGAAATGAAAAAGTTGGCCCTAACTCAAACTCTGTGCCCTGTGAGCCATCCTTTCTCCCTGGGAAGGGAAAAGGTGAAATCTCGAGAGATTTAGATGCCATTTTGAGCAACAACCTCCGCAGCAGCCCAGGGACTTTCATCCATCAGGGCAGGACCATATGCAATGCTGGATGGATCTTTGTAAATGTCATTAGAAATCCCTGAGAAAAATCAAGTGGGCTTGGATAAGAACCCAGTATCTTCATGATGGCAAGGGGTCTTCACCTTCTGGGGGTCAGTCTCTGCCTACTGACAGCTTCCTAGAAGAAGTTTTATATTCCCTTAACAGAGTGCCTGGCACATAGCAGGCACTTGATAAATGTTTATTGACTTTTATAGAAAGGTTAGTCAAAAAGCATTTATTAAGCACTTACTGCATACTGAGTACTATGCTAAGCACCAGGGAGACAAAACAGGGCAAAGAGCTTACAGTCCAGTAGGAGAAACAACATACAAAGAACTGTGTATAAGCACAAACAGAATAAAATGAGGATAGTTTGATTATAATAATTTGTGCCTAAATCTAAGTCCCCTGCTGGGCTAGAAACTCTATGTGCCAAAAATAAAGCTTAATAAATACTTAATTACATCAATTATTATTAATAATTATTTACTTGTGACTTGCAAAACACTTTGTGAATATTATCTTATTATTATTATCATGATTACACCAGCGGATCCAAGAAGCCATTGACATGGGCACTCTCTCACCCAGAACAGCTTCCAGCCTGTCCTCACTTTCTTGTTCCCTCTGATTCTTGCTGACGACGCATCTATTATCTGGTAAATAATAATGGTACCAATGGTAAATATAGCACAATCTACCTAGAAGGAATCTCAGAGCAGAGCATCGAATGTCATCACTGAAGGAAAGCAAGAAACAAATTATATTCATGTTGAGAGTTTTCTTGGGACATAAAATGTCAGAGATGGGGGGGTCCTTGGGGTGAAGAAACTGAGGCCTCCAGAAGGTAAGTAGGGCTAACCGTGCCAAGGGCCTCCTCCTACGTAAGGAGATCTTTTCTGACTGCCATGTTTGCCAGCATTTTCCCCTCCTTTAAATTATTTTGACTTTCTTTGCCTATTAGTAATCTGTATACAAGATGTCTCCATCTTCCAGGTTAAGATGGCTGCAGAGTCATTGCAGAACTTTTACCCTCCCCACCACCAACCTGTACGATACCTCAAAAGAACAAAAAGGCCAAGTTCAGATGAGCGAAGGGACTCCACAATAGGGCGCAGCATCGAAGGTTCATGGGATTTGGGCATTTCCACACTATAAGGGAGGTAAATTAGCTCCCACCAAACCATGAGCTGATCAAACCCTCTCCCACCCCTCCTATGGGGCAGGATTCATAGCCAGCACCCTAGAATTAAAGCAGTGGGGAACAAGCTCTAAGTTCTTGGCAGCACCCCTGAGAGCAGCTAGACCTGAAACCCCAGGAGGCTGAAGAGCGCGCACCTTGGGCCAGAGAGGGGAGTGGGGCTGGGGCGGCATATGGCAGAAACCACCCACCAACTCAAAAAGTAGCCTCAGGCAACAACTGCTCCATAGCTCCATACACAGAGACCTTGCCCTCTTCACTTAGACTTCTGAAGGATGCAAGAAACAGCAGAGTAATGGCTAGCAAGGCTGAAGAAAACCCAACCAACAAAAGAAGCCAGAAAAATCCACTAACTCTAGACAATTTTTTATAGAAAAAATCCAGACCACAGAACAGACAGCAGAGGAGGTCAAATAAGTAAACACATCCAAAGCCTCCCCCCAAAAAAAGAAAATTGGTCACAAGCTCTTGAAGAGTTCCAATCTGAAATCATGAGAAAGGTGGAAGAGATGTGGCAAGAAAAGTGGGAAATAGTTCAAAAAGAAAATAACAGTTTAAAAGGCAGAATTTAACAACAGGAAATTGAGGTTCAGAAATCAAATGAAATGATAAGCAAATTGAAGACCAGAAATGACCAGCTGGAAGCCATGAAGAACCAGATAGACCAGACAGAAAAAGAAAACCAAAAGATTATAGCCTAAAACCAGTCTTTAAAGGCTAGAATTGGGCAAGTAGAAGCCAATGATCTCACAAGACAGCAAGAATTAATAAAGCAAAGTCAAAATACTGACAAAATATTGGGAAACATGAAATATCTCAATGAGAAGATGACAGATCAAGAAAACCGGTCTAGAAGAGACAACTTGAGAATTATTTTGGTCTTCCAGAAAAATTAAAGACAAATAGAAATCTAGATATTACAAGAAATTATCCAAGAAAACTGCCCTGATGTCCTTGAACAAGAGGGCAAAATAGACATTGAAAGAGTCCATAGAACACCCTCTACACTAAATCCTCGAAAGACAACCCCCAGGAATGTAATAGCCAAATTCAAAAGGTTCCAAGTTAAGGAGAAAGTATCACAAGAAGCCAGAAAGAGACAATTCAGATATCAAGGAACTCCAATCAGAATTACACAGGATCTGGCAGCCTCCACATTACAAGACTGCAAGGCTTGGAATATGATACTCAGAAAGGCAAGAGAACTGGGTCTAAAACCAAGGATCACCTACCCATAAAAACTGACTATATACTTCCAGGGGAAAGTATGGGCAGTCAACAAAATAGAAGATTTCCAAGTATTTGCAAAGAAAAGACCAGGACTAAACGGAAAGTTTGATATCCAACCACAAAACCCAAGAGAAAAATGAAAAGGTAAATAAGAAAGAGAGTGGAAAGAAAAAATGTTTAAGGTTCTTGTTTAAGGGCTTCAATAAGATCAAATGACTTATATTCCTATATGGAAAATGGTTATTTGTAACTCTCAAAAATTGTATTCACTATTATAGTAATTAGAAGAACTATACACAGTGAAAGGTTAGGATACTAAGTGGTCTAAGATGATACAAAAAAAAGAAAGAAAAGGGATGGGGGAATAGAAGATGGCACCAAGAGAAACTTAAAGGAATAAGAAAAATAGGATAATCTATACCACACAAAGAGGTGTATGGGAAGGGGAGGGGAAGAATACTAGTATAAGAAAAAGAGGAAGAGTGTTAATAGTCATACTTAAACCTTACTCTCAGAGGTATCAATTCTGAGGGGGAAGAGCAGCTAGATCCACTGGGGTAACAAGTTCTATCTTACACTACAGGGAAAAGCAGAAGACAAGATGTCTCCATCCAAAAGAATGACAACTAGCCAATATCAAGAACCATTCTGTCCTTTTTCTCATATCTCCAGTACCTGGGACAGTGCCTGGCCCATAGTTGGGACCTGAGTTTGTTGACTCGCCCAAGGTCACCTAGCCAGCTAGACCTAATTCTCCTGTCTCCTCTCCCAGGATTCTTGGTCCACATATCTCTGCTGTCTCCTTAGGTAAATGATTTCAATGTCTGTCAACTCCAAGATTTCCTACAGGATTCAGTCTATCATTAAAAACATGGCTTTGTTCAGGAGAAATGGGATGCCACATTCTCTCCATCACTGGAGCTCACTGTTCACTTTCCATGCAGAAATCCTGCCAGCTCAGCTCCCCCATCATGGGGCTCGTTGTCCTTCCTGCCATCTCTGGGGCTTCTCCATCACTGACTGACTGATCACAAATGGCTCCCTGGAATGTCCCAGACTGCTGCCACCCGCTCCAAGCTCTGATCTCAAAGATCCCATTCACTGAACACGAACACTCAGGGTCTACTATGATGTCAGGTGCATTGCTGGCATTAATTCTCTGATATTTGTGTATTCAGCCAGATTCTTTCAGGGAAACAGATGTGGAATGACAGTCATTTGGTTGGAGGCAGGGCTGAAAAGCAGAAGAGTGATGGAGAAGCGTGCCTTATCAAATCCGCCCCTAATCCCTCCACCAAAAAGCAACAAAGCAGCTCCAAAAGCAGGCTTCAAACTGAAAAGTAATTAAAATAGAAAAACAGAGCCTTGCCTCATGAAGTTCCCAGCCCCAGACTCCCAGCCTGTGCCTGGGAAAGCCATCTGAGCAGGTGGTTCAGGTGCTTGGCTCCTGGGTTACACAGATTTCACTAGACGTTTTTACCGACACATTGGATGCTTGGCAAAGCCACAGGCAGCCCCTAACCCTTTCGGTTAGAACCCCAATGCCAATGCTCAGAAAGTATTTCAAAGAACAATTGCACTGCTGCCATCTGCTCCCCCAACCTGCTGCAGATTTGGGTTGGAAGCAGAGTTCTATACCAAGTGGCCTGGCATCAAGGCTGGGATATCGGCTTTGGGGAAGAATGAAGGAGGTGAGAATTTTCCTAATAAATAATCATATAAAATAGTACCAAAGAACGTCAGTCCTGCAGGGACCTTAAACCACTGAATGTCAGATCTAGGAAGGACCTCAGAACACAGAGTAGTGAATGTCCCAGCAGGAAGGGAACCCAAACATAGAATATCAGACCCAGAAAGAACCTTAGAACAGAAACATAGAGTGGAAAAGCTCTGTCATTTGTTCCAAGATCCAAGACCTTTAATAGTTCCTCTCTTAGAACAAAGAAGAGACAATGGCAAAGAAGGAAGGGCCGTTATAGACCATTTAATCCATTCTCCTCATTTAAAAATGAGGAAACTTTGGTCCAAAAAGACATAACAGAGGCAGCTAGGTGGCTCAGTGGATAGAGAGCCAGGCCTGGAGACAGGAGGTCCTGGGTTCAAATTTGACCTCAGACATTTCCTAACAGTGTGACCCTGAGCAAGTCACTTAACCTCCATTGCTCAGCCCTTAGTGTCTTCTTCATTGAAACCAATACTTAGCATTGATTCCAAGACAAAAGGTGAGGATGTTTTTAAAAAGCTGTAACAGCCCATGGGTTAGTAATAGAGCCTGGCTACACTGAGCTTACCACGTATCTTGCCTCTTTTCCCACCCCAGGTGCCTTATGTTTGTGATCCTATTCTGACAGCCCTTACACAATCTCATTACAAGATCAGTAAATTTCATCAAAGAGCACTTCTAGGCAACTATAAAGTTCTTTAAAACCTGAAGACAGACAATTTTTGCATCCATTATCTCATTTGATCTTCCCAGCAACCCTCTCACTTTATGAGAAAATCAAGAACATTCAGTATGCTCTCTCCCTCCTACTGTTTTCTTCCTTTTCAAACCTCTTGACATCATCCCTGACTCTATCTTCCTGTCCCCCAGGCTCTGACAAAAGCGTGGCCTTTCTGGCCAAGGCCAACTCCTTTAGGTATGAACTTGAACCCAATGCCTCATTCCCTCTCCAGAAGATTTTGACCTCAGTAACCTCCCCTTTCTAATTGTCAACCTCTGCCTATGTGCTGGTTCCTTTCCTGAGGTCTTCAAACATGCCTCAGTCTTTCCCTGGATCCTGTCATCTACTCAAGTTAAGGCTTATTTCTCTTTTCCCTTCTAAGTCATTCTCCATGGAAGAGGTGTTTACACTTACTGCCTCAACTTCCTTTCCTCTCCTTCTCTTCTTAACTCTCTGTGGTCTGGCTTCTGGCCTCCTCACCCAACTGAAACAGCCTTTTCCATGGTTATCATTGATCTCTTGATTGTCCCATCAGATGGTCTTTTCTCAGCCCTTCTCCTTTTTAATGGTTCTGCTGCATTCGACACTATTCACTGTCCTCTTCTAGACCCTTTTTACTCTGGGTTTTTCTGGTGCCATGGCATCCTCGTTCCCCTCTTGGTTGTCTTATTACTCAGAAAGAAGGAAAGAGAGAGACAGAGAGACAGCTATGGGGGGAAGGAGAAATAGAGAGAGATAGACAGAGAGAGGTGGACTAAAAGAGATGGAGGAAAAAACTAAGAAACAGAAAGAGAAGAGGAGGTATGGAGATAGGAAGAGAGTGAAGAGGAAAGCACATGTGAGAGATGTACAGAAAGACAGAGAGAGGGAGGGAAGAAAGAAGAGAAGGGAGAGAGACGAAGAACCATTCAAACACAATAAAATGGCAGCGTTGGAAGGGCATTTAGAGGGCATTTGGTCCAACCATAGTTGAGATTGCTGACAGTCCAACTAGTTTGTTGCTCTTCCCCACCTACCAAAGGCCATCAGCCACCTTTGTCTTCACACATGCTCGCCCCCAAATGGAATGCTCTTCCTCCTCACCTCTTGGAATTCCCAGCTTCCTTCAAAGTATCCCTCAGGCAGGTGATACTTTCCTGCTGCTCCCAGTTATTCCGACTCTCTCTTTTGCAATCACATTATATAGATTTTGTATTTGTTGACTTGCACACGTGCTGTGCCCACCCCGGACCCTCCTTCCAGCCTAAGTTCCTTCAGGGAAAGTATTACTTTGTTTTTTGTCATTTTGACTTGAACATAGTACTGGTATGTCACAGTTTCATCATAAACATATGCTGAACTGAACTGAAGAACTGAACAGAAACCTTCCCAGGATCACAAGGCAGGACTGAATCCAGAAATCCCAGAAACTCCACGTCCACTACATGGTGTGGCCTTGGGAAGACGGGCTTTCTAATCATGGATCAACTTGAAAGCGGATCACTTTTCAATCATTGGAAATGAATTGACTTGGGGACCTCTTGAGGGCTGCCTTGGCCAGCTCGATGTCATTGACTGAGAGGAATATTTGGGCCACTGGAACGTCTTCTCCAGTTTCTGCTTTATGGATGCAGGAAAGCATCATCTGATAGGAAGTGTTCAGAGGATCCCATTCAGGAAGGATGTGCCTTCAGAGCTTCCCGAAAGCGGAAGAAAGGGTAAAGGTGGAGGCATAACCTGATGGTGCCCTTACAATATTGGAAGGCGCATCAAGCAAGCATTTATTAAGCCATTGCTAAGTGCCAGCCACCATGCTGAGTGGGGGAGACAACATATATAAAAGCATACACAAAGCATTTAAAAAATGGATACTCCGTAGTTTGGGGAGGATGACTCTAGTCATCAAGGCCATCAGGACAAACTTCAGAAAGAACCACTTTGGTAGCCATGTGAAGGGGGAATCAGAGAGTGGGGTGGGGGGAGGGGAGGGGAGAAAGAAAACCCCCATTAGAAGGCTCATCAGTGATCCTGGAACTTCCCATTTCAGAGCTAGGAGAGAGATGAGAATATGATATGTTAGAGCTGGGAGGCTCTAGTGGTGCCAAACAGAGTACGTTGGTCCCCTCTTCCACAGGGTGACTTTTCAACTACGTAAGCGTGCTAGCTCAGATCTGAGTCTTCTCTTCTCCATACTGAACGTCCCTCGTCCCCTCAACAGATCCTCACATGACGTTGAGAAGAATTCCCAAGCCTTCATCTTGGGGTCAGCCAAAGACGGCCATTTCGTGCTGGTGTATGTGAGTGAGGACGGAGACAGGATGAAAGAAACCTTCCTGAAGACTCCCTTTACTGGCCCACACTGAGGAATCCATTCCACTTGGCAAACATAATTTGTGAACATGACAATGGAAATAAAGCTTACGAATGAAGCTCATAAAATTGGCTGTTTGACCTGTCTTCCAGGCTGGGTTCAAACACGGCTGGACACAAACGTGGCCATTTGGGGAGTGCCTTCCTCCCCTATCTCTTGTAATCAAAGAATGCCTTCTCTGCCATCTGGCCCGTAATGAGAAGCCATAATCTTCTTTTTATTACACCGTCATAAAAGGCAGCCACAAACCACCCCCTCCCCAAAATATATTACCCTCGTCACAATGCTGTTCGTTATGGAAGTTGTAAAGGCTTTCCCAGAGAGAGGCAATCCACTTTAATTAAGCCTTGTCGAAGGAATGCATTTCCAAACCATCAAGAACAGATCATGAAGAAGAGAGAACTTGCCGTCCCAGAAAAAATCCACCGCAGGGATTAAGCCTGGGGCCAAATCAATTTTCCTATTAAGAGTCTGCACAGCTCAGGGAATTCATAATGGAATTGGGAGGTGCTCGCTTTCAATTTGGGTCCAAGCTGTCCTTAGCGGAGAGCTGTTGATGCCTAACAAACAGTGACTGATGGGTCAGTGTGGGATCAGGTCGCCCCCAAATCCCTCATGCATGGCTGGCAGAAGAAGGTTTGGTCCAAGGTTCCGGAATGATCGATTGACTCTTCTGCCATGCTCGTTTCCAGTCGGAATGCAAGCCAGAAGGGAGGAGAGAGTGTGACAGTCCTCCGAGCCCAGAGAGGAGGCTTTAGTCAAGTGTGAACACGGAAATATTTAGAGGAAAAGTTTTTACATTAGATGCCTTTTGAAACAGAATGACCAGAAGAGTTTTTATCTTTTCATCCAAGAGTTCCCTCTAAAATTAGACACTACAGACACTTCCCAGCTGTGTGACCCTGGGCAAGTCACTTGACCCCTATTGCCTATCCTCACCACTCTTCCACCTAGGAGCCAATACACAGAAGTTAAGGGTTTTAAAATAATAATAATAATAATAATAATAATAATAAAATTAGATACTGGATAAATAGACTAATGGGTAGAAAACTGTTCTCTACGTCAAGAAGACCTGATTCCAAGTCCTGTCTCTATAATATTTTATTATAATAATCAGTTCACTTTAAGCCCAAGTTACAATAATAAATTCATACATTAAGAATAATAAGTTCATTTAAGCCTAAGTTCATTCCATTTAAGTCCATTAAGGATAGAGAATTATCCTTTAGGTCCACACAGTTCTCTCCTCTGCTGTTTTAAAGTTTGTATTAAATGAAAAGATAGGAATACCACCATCATTGCTCTGAGCCCCCAGTTACAAAAAGTCCTAACATTTCAGCAAACGTTTGGCACTTTGCCTTCATGTATATTTATATCAATCTCCCAAAGAACCCTGGCTTCTTTGTAATTGAGGCAAAATGGAGGATACATTTAAGTGTAGATGTAGGAATCTACATTGCTGCATCTGTCAACAGGCAGGTACCAGGAGAAGAAGTAGGAAAGGGAACAAATTTTTCCTTAAAACTTGCCTTAGTCCCAGAGGAGGTGAGTATCAGTGGTGATGTTGGCTCCATCTGTTTGCTGAGGTGCCCACAGGGCAAAAGTCTGTCCTCATTCTCTCCCTTTTCTGCCACGGCCATCCTTTCTCCCCTCTTTCTCCAGTTTCTCCTGGGCTACTGGTTCTTTCTAGCTCACCACTCCTTTCACTCGGCTGCCAAACTCACAAAATCTCTCTCTCTCTCTCTCTCTCTCTCTCTCTCTCTCTCTCTCTCTCTCTCTCTCTCTCCCTCTCTCTCTCTCTGGTCCTCAACTTGTTCCTGCTTTCAAAGTGACTCATGGGGGAATGACTAAGTCTACCCTACAGTGAAAGTAAGCTTCCATTGTAACTTCCTGAGCCTCAGTTTCCTCATTTTCAAAATTAAGGGGACATACTAAAGGGTCTCCAAAGTTCCTTCCAGCTCTAGAACTTTGGTCTCAGGAGCCCAGTGATCCCTTCATAACCACCCTTACCCTCTGCCCAAGGAGCCTCCTCAAATAAAAAATTTGAGCTCTGCTCAAGGAGACAAAGTATAGCACAGAACCAAGCAAGATAAGGAACAAACCCAGCCTGAAGAAGAGAAACCCCCTTACCTGACATCCCTGACAATCCAAGCATGTGGAATGGCAGCCCTAGAAGAGGTAAGAATATATCAAGGACGTGGTAGGAATCTTGTTTGGAGGGGATGTGCTGAGGATGAGGAGGCAAAACAAAATGTCCAACACGGAGACAAGAAAAACAAGTCAGAAATTCTGCTTGATCAAATTGTCCCGTATTGCAAAAAAAAACTAAAACATGGCACTCCTTTTCCTCTGGATGTCTGTTTAGATAACCCTCCAATAGATTCCAAGTGCTTTATTCCCAGGCCCCCTAGAAAGGAGGAAATATAGACGGTACTCCCACTAGAATAGTCCCTGTTATTGAGGCACAATCCCAGAGATGCTACGAAGACTAGGAAGATTCAGAGTATCTGAGCTGTTCCTGAGATATCTGTGCTGCTGGCAAGGACCCTCTAAACCCCCAGCATCCTCCTCAGGAAATAAGACCACTCTGGCTCCAAATGAGCCAGATTATATTTCCTGCCATCACCACCAAGTGATGGTGTCCTCTGGCTAGCAGGTCAAATAAGTTAATGTAGCCGGAGTAGCAAGTATTCACCTGAGAGATAGGAGGTAACACGCACCAGGCAGGCCAGAGCCCTGCCCCTTTTCCATCACCATGGCCTCTCAGGTCCATACGGAGGCAGACCAGAACCCACAGCCAAAAAGCCCAAGAGATAGCAGCATCCCCTGGACCAATGATCCTGCATCCAGCCTGGCTCTCTAGCCATCATCCAAGAGAGAAACTTTCCTGGAATTGAGAGCTGGTCATTGACCCTGAGGATGCTCCAGCCCAGGCTTCCTCAGCAGCCACAGCCACTGTAAACTGAGAAGAAGGCATTCCTTCCCATCCCAAAATATTTGGCCTTGCACAGAAACAGATGCAGAATGATCAGTGCCCGTAGAGAAGGTGCAAAGACCCTTCTGTTCACCCTCAGCTGAAGCCTCTTCTATCTGAGTCTCCTCTTCAAATGAGAGAGCCTTAAGAGCACGGCACACTCTGCTCTGCTTTTCATATCCCTACCATTTGGCAGAGTACTTTGCTCCCAGGAAGAGCCTAATAAATGCCTTTTCATGTATTCATTCATTCTCTTTTCCAAATTCTAGCCTTGGCTTTGGACATTCCCCTCTTTCACAGTTCCTTTTAAAGTAAAACCTAACAGCTAGCAAACACTGACCAAGACAAATGAGGTTGTCTGGCAGAGGGAGCTGCTTTTGGGGCTGAAGCCCGGTTGGGATTTTCCGGGCCTCTCCTTGGATGGTTGGTCGTCCCCCGGGGTATCCTGAGCAAAGATCTCACCAAGCAGCCTGGCAGGAGGAGCTCCCAAACTGACCTTTGGTTTGACCTGTTGTGGCCAGCTGAGGTTCATGCTAACTTGTTAGCTTCCCAAACAGTCCCTGCCAAGGGCCTCCGAGTGCTCCCTGGAAATCCTTCTGCTCTACGGGTCCCTGGGATTCAGAGTCAGATGCTACAGAAGGACAACTCCCTGCCAGCTCATCCCCATGGACATCAACTGTCTCCATCCCGTGCCCCTGGCTGGCTCCTCACCATCCTTCCCCTGGACCCTCTGGAAGCCTGTTCTATTAATATATCACCCTCTGCTTCTCCTACCCTTTCCCTCTTTCGACAGTCCTTCCAGAAGACACTGTATCCCTGTATCCAGAAGATACTGGTCCCCCCAGAATGCCCCTTCTCTCCGGTCCCCTGTCACACTGGGCAGAGGAAAGAGAAGCCAGGCATCTTTCTCCTGCTAGAGCCTCCTTCTGACACCATCATTGAGAACCCTCTCCTCATTGGAGGCTCCACACACACTAGACATCTAGAATCAGGTTAATGTCTACCAGCCCCCCACATCCCTCTGCTTTCTTCCTTGAGAAGGCCAATCCCAGACTTAGTCTTTTTCTCCATCCTAACCCTTTCTCTCATACAGAGAGACTTCAATATACTTTCAATATGCCCATATCATGCTCATTGACCTCCTTTACCAAGATGGCCTCCACCTCAGTCACACTCAGGGATGATCACATCCATGATCATCTCATCACCATCTACAACTATTGGACCGCCCCTCTCCAGAACTCTGAGAAGCTTCTCTTGGACCTTAATTAAAATGTTTCCATTTCTGCCCTTACCTCCTATCCCTTGCCACTACATCCATCTTACCTCAACCCCCTCCTCCTTTCCAGGAGGTCAACCCTGATCATCTCTCACTTAAAATCTTGACATTCTGGCTCCTTGGCTCAGCTTCCTACTGTCCTCTCCCCCATAGACCTTGCTCCATTATCCTATCACCAGCCAGCCCCTGCCTAATCCAGACCCTGAACTACCCCCACCATCTGCTTTCCCCACTCCTACTCTTGGGCTGCTGATAATCACTGGAGAAATTCATGAGGTCTTACTAATTAAATCTACTTCATATTGATGCTATATAATGTCGTCTGCTACAGAGCAAACCTTTTACTCTTTCCTGACTGGTGCCCTATCATATAGCCCACAGGGTCTACTAAGGAGAAAACATTTATTCAACACCTACTATGTGCCAGGTCCTGTGCTAAGTACTTCACTAATAAATCTCATTTGACACTCACAATAACCCTGGGAGGTAGGCGCCATTACTCTCATTTTACCATTGAGAAACTAAGGCAAGAAGATGTTTAGTGACTTGCCCAGATCACAGAGCTATGAAATATCTGAGGCTGAATTTGAACTCAGTCCTTCTGGACTAACTTTCTATCTCCTCAAAACACCTATTCCATTTTCTCCAGCCTTCCTCTCTATAAAGGACCTGATCTCATAGCTTAATAAGAAAATAAAAGAATGAAGTGAGTTATTAAGCAATTGCTATATGAAAAGCACTGAGGGCACAAATGGAAAGGTATGATTGTTCTGTTCCAGGATCTCAATTCGAATAGGGAGACATCACATGGCCAGAGGCCATCCATTCCAAGCTCCACTTCCTCCTAATTCACCACCTCAAATGTCCTTAACATTGTCCTCCATTCTCTCCTACTTTGTGCCTCTCTCTGCTGAAGAGTTTGCCCTTCTCCCTGCCAAAGCCCAACCCTCTCATCAAAGCCTCCATCTCATCCCTCCAGTCTCCAACTGAGGAGGATCTCACTTCTTAAATCATTCCATTCAATTCTAACCCACAAGCATGTGCCAAATGCTGTCCTAGGTGCTGAAGAAAAAGGGGGCGGGGGGAAGCTAAGGCAAGTCCAGCCCTCCAGAAACTTAAATTTCACTGGAGAAAAATGACAAATACACAGAAAAATCACCAAAATTCTTTGGAGAGAAGAGCATTAGCAATGAGGGGAGAGGGAAGGGGTGCAAAGAGAGGCTTCATGAAGAAGGTAACTCTGAAAACAAGCCTTAATGGGACCTAAGGGAAAAGGAAATTTTTCTTTATTTAGCTTTTACTTCCAGCACCAAGGACAGTGGCTGGTGCTTTTAATAAATGTTTCCTGGATTGAACCAAAGGAGAGAAGAGTGAGGCCTGAGTTCATCCTTCCTCCTTTGCACATTTTTCTCTCTGTGGCTGGAAAATATTTTTTCTTTCCCCTTCAATTTTCCTTCTCTGCCCTTTTATGTTCTCTTTGCTCCAGTGGAGCAATGAAAAAAAATATTTGAAAATCAGAAGATAAAAGCAGCCAGGCTATATTTGTGCTCACTAGCCATGATGGGAACATTGACTTACCCTCTTGGTGACATCCTTATTGGCAAAAGTCCCAATGGGAGAAATCGCTAGCCTGATGGTACACAGAATGGGTCTTCTCTTCTTAAAGAAATTGGGGGTAATTCTTCTTCCCTGAAGACTTCACAGGGATCCAGCTTTTAGTCATCTGTAGTAGACTCCTTAAGAATGGGAGATGTGGTTTCCATTTGTCCAAGCATTTGGAAGTCATCATTATCAAGAATCATGTAGCCAAAGGGCTATGGACATTGATACATCTAACATCTGTCTGTCGAAGAGTCTGGTCCAGGCCCCAGGGGCCGTCATCTTTACAAATACTGGTGTGAATGAAAAGTTCAGGACTCTGTCATTTCAGGCAAAAATCAGCCAGAGATGGATTTATTAATAAAATTATTCCAAGTCTAAGCTTCTCTGCTCAGAGTAAAATTCCAGACGGGCTGCAATACACATGTATTGCCTTTTAAATTCCCCTTTGCAATTTGTAGGGTTCTAAAATGAAGATAAATGCCATGATTGTGAGCCAGATGGGGCTTGGGACAGGAGAAAGTCTAAGCAACTGGTTTGGCACATCAAATGGAACAAGAGCCATTTAACTTTTACTATTCCCTGGACATTCATTTCCTTCAAACTCTTCAATTCTTCCTTAAGCACTTAGTCAGTCAGCAAACATTTATAAAGCACTCACTGTATGGCTGTAGGTAAGTCACTGACCTAAGTGCCAGAGCACCAAGGAAGGCAAAAGCATGGACTCTACCCTCGAGGATCTCACCATGGGGAGACAGCATGAGAACTAAGAATCTTCCTTTCCTCCTCGAAGGACAAAGGTGAACTCAAGAGATACTTCTATTAAGTGAATTAATCAAAGACTTCTTTCTCTGAGTCTGATTATTATTCTAATTAGTTCAGGAAGGAATCTGTCCTAAGGTGATGAGGCCTCTCTTCCTTTAAACACAGGTTAGGCCTTAATGAAGAATTTTATAAGATTTCAGCCCGACTCTTTTTCAGAATTGATCATTAAAGAAAGGGTTTCTGATCCAGATGAGACAGAGGATTTACAATGCTGCTATATTTTGTAACATGTAACCTAAAAAAAGAAGGGGCAGGGGCTTCGGTATGCTTTTAGCATGGCTTCCCTTCCTGCAACAGCATCAGAGGAATTAGAGCTTGAAGGGGTCTGACTCACCCACACACTTTATATTGGGGAAAAATAAGACCCAGAAAGGGCAATTGGCAAAATGGGTAGAGAGCTGTGGGCTACTGAGTGCCCTGAGGAGCCATTTCTTGTTTCTCCTGACTCTCTTGACTTTGCCTCTGGCCCTACCATCACCTGATTGCTGAGTATACCCCATGGAGAACTTCTCCTCCACCTCCAACATTCCCCTACATTCTCCCCTTTGTTGTTTCATTTTATGTATGGTTTAGAATATAAATTCCTTGAAGGGAAAGTTTTCTTTTTGTTGTTTTGCTTAGCAGATGTTCTCTCTCTCTCTCTCTCTCTCTCTCTCTCTCTCTCTCTCTCTCTCTCTCTCTCTCTCTTTGTCTCTCTGTCTGTCTGTCTCTCTCTCGCTGTCTCTCTGTCTCTGTATATCTCTCTCTCTGTCTCTGTCTCTGTCTCTGTCTCTCTCTTCTCTCTCTCTCTCTCTCTCTCTCTCTCTCTCTCTCTCACTGCCTCTCTCTGTATCTCTCTGTCTCTTTGTCTCTGTGTCTTGCTGTCTCTCTCTCTCTCTTTCTCTCTCTCTCTCTCTCTCTCTCTCTCTCTCTCTCACTGCCTCTCTCTGTATCTCTCTGTCTCTTTGTCTCTCTGTCTGTCTGTCTCTCGCTGTCTCTCTGTCTCTGTCTCTGTATCTCTCTCTCTCTCCCCTAATTTATCATTTCAAAAGCATTCAGTAGAGGTGAGATTTGAACCTAAGCCCTCTGACTCCAAGGGTAAGACATAGATGTCATATCTATCAACTATGCAGCATGAAGTTGGGAGAGACAGCAAATTCATTGGGTGAAAGAGTCCTGATCTCTCCTCCCCAAACCTTCTTCCAGTAAAATATCCCAGTTCCTCCTACTAATAGTCAAGTGAAATGGACTTGAGCTCTTCATCATGCTGGTCGACCTCCACTGGTCCTTTGCAGCTCATTATTGTCCTTTCTAAAATGAGGCCGAGACTTAAGTGAGGGACTCGGGATGAAGTCTGTCTAACTGGGGCAGAGAGGAGGGGCACAGTTACCTATTTATTCCTGGAAGTTGGCCCTGTGAATCTCCTTCGTTTTACTGGATGCTATACTTTACACCATTGGCTCTTCCATATCGACCTTGTTGGCAGCTTGGTGAAACAAAGATGATTGGAGGAACACAGACTATTAGGTCCTTAGAACCTTAGAACTTAGAACATCTGATACTCCATCTGGAAAGAACCTTGGGATGAAGAACATAGAATATCATGGCTGGTAATTGGGCCTTGGGTCAAGGATGTGGATCATAGGAAAGCCAGTATATCACATGCTAAGGAGTCACAAAATCTTCCTAAATTTCCTTCAGGAAAGAGAAAGCTATTCTTTAAACAGGTTCTTTGCTGCTCTGTCTCTGAAGTTGTCCCTCCAGGGCATGTGCACCACCCCTGGCCCATCTGTGGAGGGCCACCAAGGGCTGGGCAGAAGCCCACCCAGAGAAATCCCGCCCAGACCTCTCCCATGCTCCTCCACTGCGCCGGCACCAACAGTCACATTTGTCATTATGGTGCCTCCATCTCCGGCTGGCTGTAATCTGATGAGAAGACTCTGGACACTTTTCAAAGGTAAATCAGTTGATAAGTGAAATATTAAAGTCTCCAGAGATTTGGACTCAACCCTGAAGCCATGCACTGGAGACTCCAAATCAATAGCTGGGCATCGAGTTAACAGAAACTACAGAAGACTCAGGCTGGCTCTGGGCCCTGTAAGAGAATTCCGCATCCTTGAGTGTAGGAAAAGGACCAGAGGGCTGCCCAGATCCCCTGGACGAGAAGTCCTGCCCTCCGTGAATCCAGAAAAAGAGTAAACAAGACTGGAAAATGGGAATTCTTCACTTTGGTTGTGTCATGGAACCTTTGGGGGTCTGGGAAAACTGGGGACCCCTTTTCAGAAGGTTTGCAATAGCTGAAGAAAATGTCACTTTCAGGAAAAGGCCAGTGAAAACCAAGATGTCATTTCCTGTCCCGTTGGAGATCACGGACCCCCCTCAAATCTACCCACAGAGGGGGGCCCTGGGCCCTGCGTTAAGAACTCCAGCCTTAAAAATGCTCACAATCCACCTTAGAAAGGTCCTGGGAATAGGGTTCAGGAGATGTTGGAGCTGGGAGAAGCCTTAGAAATGGCACTGCTTCTACCCTGCTTGTGAGCCTGAACCCTGATTTTTATAAAGAAAGAGGGGACCTCCTGGAGGCAAAACGGGGTACCAGAAGCAGCAGCAGATTTGGAGCACGACGACTAGAATTTGAGCTACTGCCTGTATGACCTTGAGAATATCTGAAGCTCTATGCTCTGGCCCAGGGATTCCCCGAGTGGGCGCCAGCGCCCTCTGCTGGCTGCTGCAGCGATCCAGGGAGCGGTGATGGCCGCAGGTGCATCCATCTTTCCTATTCATTGCTATTAAAATTTTTTAAAAATTCATTTCCAGGGAGCGAAGGAATATTTTTTCTGGAAAGGGGGCGGCAGGCCAAAACGGTTTGGGAAGCCCCGCTCTAGCCTTAGTCAATACACATTTATTGTGCACCTACTATGTGCCAGCACTGCACTAAGCCCTGGGGATACAAGGAAAGGGGAAAGATAGCCCCTGCTTTGAAGGGAGCTCCCAGGCTAATAGGAGAGACAACATGCCAACAAAGATGTATGTACACGTTATCAATGGGACGAAGAGGGACTGAGCAGCAAAGCGGAGACCCTGCAGGGAAGAGGAGTCGGGAAAGGCTTTCTAGAAGCAAGGAAGCCAAGAGGCCGAGATGAGAGGGGAGGAGGCGCATTCTGGAGAAAATGCTGGGAGGCTGGAGATGGAGTGTCTTCTTCCAAGAACAGCATGGTTAGATCAGAGAGTCTGGGGGGGAGGGGAGGGGGGAGAGCAGGTTGCCAGGCTCCGGACAGCAAACAAAGAAGTTTAGGTTTGATCCTAACGGGGATGGGCGGCTGCCACTGGAGTCTCCTAAGGAGGGCGTGACGTGGTCAGGCTCCTGCCTTGGGAAGATCAATGGGAAGGCTGAGCGCAGAATGGACTAGGATGGGGAGAGGCAGGCCACGGCTAGCGATCGCCTAGGCCTGGAGCCCCGTCAGGGCGCTGGGGGTGTCAGAGGGGAGAAGGAGAATCGGTGGCGCCGGCTGGGAGCTGGGGGCAAGAGAGGGAGGGCTCCAGGCTGAGGCCCAGGGCGGGGGCCTGAGCAGGGGGTGCCCTGGACAGTAACAGAGACGGGAGGGAGGGGGGAGGGGGGAGGGCCTGAGTTCTGCTTTCGCCACACTGCGCTTGCCATGGCTACTGGCCATCCCATTTAGGAAGTCTGAAAGGCGTTTGGAGGTGAGCATTGAGCCAGAGCTGGCTGAGGAGATGTGAGAGTCGCTGAGGAGCCCCTGAGGTCACAGAGAAGCAAAGAGGATCGGGACGGAGCCCTGAAGGACACCTCGAGTTAGAGACGAGCTCTGCCGAGGATCCGTGCAGAGAAGGAGGCAGGTGGAGAAGGAGCCGCCCGAGAGGTAGGAGGAGAACCGAGAGAGCCTAGAAAGAAGAGCGTGCGGGGACTCCGGAGCCCAGAGCCCAGGGTAGCGGNGGGGGGGCCAGTCTTCTCCGGCCCCGGTTGCCATGGGAACGACCTAGCGCCAGCCCAGGGTTCTGGTCCTCAGCTACGCCTCCTCCATCCCGCGCAGGTCCCAAATCTGTACGGACTCACTGGGGTGACTCTGCCTCAGTTTCCCCCTCAGCAAAATGGGCGCCGTGAGCCAGACCACCTCCAAGGCCGCCTCTTCTCCGCCCTGTCCCAGGTTCTGGGCTCCCTTCTCGCAGGCGCTCAGTCTAAAATCC
Organism: Gracilinanus agilis; assembly: GCF_016433145.1. Lineage (NCBI taxonomy): Eukaryota > Metazoa > Chordata > Mammalia > Didelphimorphia > Didelphidae > Gracilinanus > Gracilinanus agilis. The sequence goes on along the minus strand of NC_058131.1, from coordinate 5,698,354 downwards.
GCTCCTCGGAGCCATTTGCATCCCAGGCTCCGGGTCCCCACAAGGGAGAAGCAGAGTCACAGCAGCTGCCCTGTTGGACAGAATTGGGGGGGGGGGGCGGGGGGAGGCGGGGATCACGTGTGCAAAAGCAAATGTGAAATTATTGCAAAGGAGTCTCTAGCGGAGAGGCTCCAGCAGTCAGGTTAAGCAGGACAGGCTTCCGGGAGGAGGCGGCTTTTGAAGGAAATGAGAGATCTCAAGGGGCAGATCTGAGAAAGAAGTGAGTCCCGGGCATGGGGCACAGCCTGGGCAGAAACGGGGCGGTCCTGGGGGAGAAATAGCCGCGTTAAACAGAGGCATCTCCACGGGGGCAAGGGATGGCGGACAGTGAAGGAGTGGAAGTAGGGTTCTCTGAGGCGCTCTGCCTGTCCTTCCTGCTTTCCAGGAACCCTGGGAGCAATGGGAGACGTCTGCCAGGCTGTAAGGGGCCACCAGGCACGTTGTTCATGAGTCGGCAGGCTGGGTGCGAGGGAGAGGGGGCAGGAGCGCCGGCCTCCCTTCCTTGAACGGCTCTGGAATCTGCTCTATTAAGGAGAAATGAAACAAATGGTTACTGGTTCATCCATTGCGAGCTCCTTCTGTCTGTCTGTCTGTCTGTCTGTCTGTCTGTCTGTCTGTCTGTGTCTCAGTCTCTTTGTCTCTGTATCTCATTCTCTCTGAGTCTCTCTCTTTTTGTCTCTCTGCCTCTGTCTCTTTGTCTCTGGCTCCCTGCGTCTGTGTGTGTCTCTCTCTGCCTTCGCCTGGCCGTCTATCCATTTGTCTGTCTTTGCCCTGACGCCTGTCTCAGTGGTCAGCAAACAGCAGGCTTGGGTTTTCCTGAGAGAAGCCGGGGAGGGATCAGAAAGCAGCCACGATCGTCCCTGTCCAGCGACTGGCATCGATCAGGCCCTTCAGGGGCGGCTGCCGTTAATGCCGCTCAGAAAAGCCGACCGAGAGAGTCCGTGAGGAAACCCGCCTACAAGTTGCTTCTTCAAGACGAGGAGGCGAAGAGCCGGGACAGTCCCCTGCCTGAACAGTCAGAGACACCCGGAGCCCCGGCACCCTCCTTACCAGACGGCAAGGGAGGAGGGCGGCACGAGGCTCCCCAAATCACAGAACGTCCACGCTGGAAGATGCCTTAGTGACATCCAATCACACTTGAGCAAGGATCTCCTTTGGGGCATTCCTGACGAGCGATTGTCCACCTTCTGCTTGAGAGCCTGCAGCCACGGGGGGCTCCCCGCCTCTCCACGCAGCTCCTTCCGCTCTGGGAGGGCTCTCCTTGTTGGGAAGGTTTCCCCAACATCAAGTCTAATCCCTGCCTCTTGGTAACTTCCGTTCATCATTCAGTCAATCAATAAACATCCATCAAGCATTTTCTATGGACCAGGAACTGTGCCAAGCAGCTGGAGGCACAAAAAGAGGCCAACGACAGTCCCTGCCTTCAAGGAGCTTGCAATCTAATAGAGGAGAGAGAGAGAGAGAGAGAGAGAGAGAGAGAGAGAGAGAGAGAGAGACAGAGAGAGACAGAGAGAGACAGAGACAGAGAGAGAGAGGAGAGAGAGAGAGACAGAGAGAGAGAGGAGAGGAGAGAGACTATATAGGATAAATAGGAAAAAAGGAAGGAAGGTACTGGAGTCAAGAGGACTTGGGAAAGATTTTCAGTCTTTCAGATGCAGTTTGTTTGGCAAGTTAAGGCTGAAGAAACGAGGAGGAAGAGTATTTCCAGACAAAGAAGACAGCTAGACAAATGTCCATAGTCTTAGATAGAGTATCTTGTTGAGGAACAATCAGGAGGATCAAAGAGCATGAGAGCATGTGTTAAGGAATAAGATGTGAGAATACTGAAAACTTAGGAAGGGCTTTGAATGCCAAAACATTTTGTGTTTGATTCTGGAGGTGACGGAGAGTCACTGAGTCAGGTGAGTTTATACTCATGCAGTTTGTATTACTCGGTTCCCCTAGATCTACCCGATGAGATTCAACAGAACAAATCTAATACCTCTTACATATGACAGCCCTCTAGATAACTGAAAGCATGTTCATGTCTTCTGAACCTTTTTCAATGTCAAACTTGCTGGATTTCTTCAATGGATCCTCTTATGGCATGACCCCAAGACTCTTCACCATGCTTACTGCCCTTCTCTGGATGCTCCATCCATGATCAATGTCTTTACTAATAGGGAACCCCCTGAACTGGACATGGTACTGAATATACTGTCTAACAAGGGTAGAATGCAAAGGAGCTGGCAATTTGATAGGCATGTCATATATGCCTTTGACCAAGTCATTGATAACAGAGGCAAACTCTTGGCCAAGCAAAGATCTTCCAGGCCTTTCTTTAAAGACTTCCTTCAAGTTGACAAATCCTCCCCTGCCAGTCTAGTCCGCCTGTCATCTGTCAAAACCTGTTCTTTCTGAAACCAGGCAGCTTTGTTGTGATTACTGCTGCCTTGTCTAAATTCTCATTAGCCGTCCCTTTAATCAGATGGTCTAAAAACTTGCTAGTAATCACAGCTAAGCTCACTGGCCAGTAGCTTTCAAATCTTCTCCCCTTTCTGAAAATCAAAACACGCTTTACCCTTCCCTAGTGTCAGAACTATTCCAGGGTAACAAAATTCAGGGTGCAAAAATGATCCCGTGACCTTCTTCCTAGTATCCTACTGCTTTGCCCTCTTTCTGTAGGACCCCCTTCTCCACCCCCACCAAACTCCATGTGGAATAAGAGGCAGAGTCTACAGGGCAAGACACTGAGTATCTCAAGGCAAAAGGAAGACAGCTCCTGACCACGAGGAGCTCGTGCTCTGATGGGAGAGGCAGGGTGTGGATGTATAAGTAGATACATGAATTTCTGGTTGCAAATCTGTCCTTCTCCCATCCTATGGTACCTCTCACATCTTCTGCAGTCTTTCAGAGATCACTGACAGTGGCACAATCATTACCTCTGCCAGTGCTCGTAGCGTCCAAGGATGGAGTTCAACTGGGCTGATGACTTGGACTCTTCAAGCCAGCCACTATCTTTCTATTTATCTTCCATCTTGGCTCCCTAGTATTCGATTTTATTCCTCCCTTTCTAGGTCAGCAGTCTTTCTTAGTGGCAGAAAACAAAAAGAGAGAGGGGGAGGGGATTGGATTGGATTTATCCCTTGACCAAATTAAGCCTGACCTTAGATCAAATTCATTCATTAGGCTTCATAGTGGAACCTCCTTCACAGCTGTCCTTGGTCCTGAGCTATTCAAGATTTCAACGGAAGGCATGAATAACAGCGTGGAAAGAGTGTGTCACATTTACAGATAACAGGACCCTGGGAAAGATGGGCACCATGTTGGATGACAGAAGCAAGATCCAAAAATGATTCTAAAGCGCTAAGACAATGGCTGAGATCACACAAGAGGAAGTTTGGCTCCAAAAGATTCAATGGCTCCCTATCTCTTCTAGTATCAAACGCTAACCTTGCTTGTCATTACTGCCCTTCTCCATTTGGCACCAACCAACCCATGTGGAGTGACTCCACATTATGTCCTCTCACCCTCTGTTTCAGGCACTCACCCTACAGGATAGTCTATTTCCTGTAGACAAGCCTTTGCATATGCTGTCCCCCACACTTAGCATACGCTCCCTCCTCACCTCCATTTCTTAGAATCCTAGCACTATTTAAGGCTCAACTCAACCGTCATCTCCTATATGAAGTCCTTGCATGCCTCTCTTGCCCTCCCTCAACTATTGTTTTCCCTCATTCATACTGTTGTGAGGGTTATTTAGCAATTAATTTAGTATTAGTGTTGGACCTAGCAGGAAGGGAAGGTCCAACACTAATACTAAATTAATTGCTAAATAACCCTCACAACAATACACACACTTTGCATTGATTTTTATATATTTTGGTTTCACTTCTCTGTGAAAGTTTGGGGTGTTTTTTTCTTTTTTAAAAAGCCTCACCTTCCATCTTGGAATCAATACTAAGTTCTGGTTCCAGGGCAGAAGGATGGTAAGGGCTAGGCAACTGGGGTTAAGGGTCTTGTCCAGGATCCTACAACAAGGCAGTATCTAAGGACAGATTTGAACCCAGGACTTATGTCCAGGCCTGACTCTCTCTCCCCTGAGCCACCTAGCTACTCCTGTAAATGTGTGTTCACCACTTCTTATGGGCAGGACTGCTTCGTTTTTATCTTTGCATTCCTGGTGTGTGGCACATAGTAGGCAGTGCCAAACTGAACTGAAGAAATGTAAAGTCTATACTTGGCCTCCAAAAAATCAATGGCAAATGTACAAGATGGAGGAGGTGGGATTGTACCACAGTCCATGTGAAAAAGGCCTGGGAGCTTAGAATACCAACTTAGTATTTCAGAAGGTCAATAGTCTTGCGTCTATCCCTTTCCACTTACATTATTCATGCTAATTCAGGCTTAGCTGAACCCTTTGATCCTCCAAGTTCTCCCTGAGAAGTTGTCCATTGCACTGGGATTTATGCTAGCAACAACATGGGAGATCCTTTTGGGTTCCAGCTTACAGTAAGAAAAAAAAGCTGTAATAGGTCCACAATGCCCAGTCCACTAGGGCCCATGTTCCACCCTACTCCACTGATGCTGCTGCCCACTCTGTTTCCCACTGATACTGGAGTGTATGCCACACTGCACTCTCTTGGCACTGCTAGAGATGAGTCAAAGACAGCTGGGGGCACAATAGATAGAGCTTTGGGCTTGAAATCAGGATGATCTGAATTCAAATCTTGCCTCAGCTATTCATTAGCTGGGTAACTGAGTAAATCACTTAAGTCACTCAGTTTCAGTGCCTTCATCCATAAGATGTCCAGTTTGGGCTTAATGACCCCTAAGGTCCCTTCCAGTTCTAAAGCTATAACCCTTTAATAAGTGGTGTCCAGACACAGATAGGGAGAAAGACAGAGATAGAAAAATGGGGAGGGAGGGAGAGAGAGAGAGAAGAAAGAGAAAGAGTAGAGAGAGAAGAGAGAAAGAGAAGAAAGAGAAGAAAGAGAGAGGAGAGAGAGAAGAGAGGAGAGAGAGAAGAGAGAGAAGTAAGAGAGATTTGAGAGAGAGAGAGAGAGAGAGAGAGAGAGGTTTGAGTTCACAGAGCTGGAACAAGAATGGCTTTGTCTCTTTAAATTAATACACATGAGCCATCCACTGCCATCTTCAGCAAATCACCTGGGATCCATTTGGCTCAAAGCTCCCTATTCTCAGTACCATAAAGGTCCCTCAGTGTGATCCTAAGGAACATCAAGCATTGTCCTTCAAGCACATTTCCCAGGTCTTTGGAGCAAAGATTCCTAACCAAGGCCACATGGCACAGTTCTCAATGGCCCCCCAAAGGCTGTATAAATAGTCCCAAGCAGTACATTGAGCACAGTTCTCAAACAATCCCCAAAGGAGTCTTTAAGGAGGCCCAAGGACCACGACAGCTGGTAGGTCTTGAGGTCACTATCACCCCTAAACACAAGAAATAGCACTTTGTAACATTCGTCACCCTCACCAAAGACAGGGCCTGAGGCATAGAAGACAATAGTGTTCAATGGAATCGAATAGATGTAAAGTGCTACACTTAGCCTCCAAAATCAATTACACTTACATAGGATGGTGAGGATGTGGCTTCAGAGCAATTTATGTGAAAAAGGTGGGGGGTTCAAATACACGATAGGCTCCATCTACTAGAAGGTCAAGAACGTGCTGTATCAACCAAAAAAACTAATTTGATGCTTCCTGAATAGGTGTCCCATATGCAGAGTAAGAAAAGATCCAGTGAAAGAAGTAAGTACGGGAACTTGATAGTCTCTAGGAAATGGGTTGTGGATTGGGCCAGCACTGTGACCCAACGTGGTCTGCCCACAGACTGAAGTCAAGTGACAGGCCTCAAATCCTGTGGTTTCGGACAACATCATCTGACTGCACAGAAGATGTAAAAAAAAGTAGTGTTGTTTATTTGAGAAAATCTCAGGAAAGGTGAGTACCAGGGTAACAGGGATTCCTTATTTCTTACCAGTTCTAACTCCTCCCCCCTTTGACCCTCACTGGTCTTCTCTGTTCCCAAATAAATTTGGGCTACTCTAATTTACTCTATCTGTCTCTGCCTAAGAATATCTAGCTATGATAACCTGACTCTAACCGGTCCCCTGAGATAAAGTCACAGGTCAGCAAAGTCTAGTCAGATAAATTGGCCAGCTGGCCAAAAGGCCTGAGCCTCGATGGTCTGGCTCAGATAGGCGCAACAGAGATATGGGTCCTGGGCAGCTCACACAAGTTGGGTGGAAAGGTTGATCACGCTGAGAAACAGGCACAAGATCTGGGTAGTTTTAGGGAAGACTTCAAGAGATTCGGGAAACCTCCAAGGGCATCGGGAACGCAGCTCCTTCTCCAGTTGGGTCCAAATATGGCCACAGAAGGAAGCTCCTCTCTGATGGGTCCCCAAAGACCAACCAACCCCATCTGGAATGCCCGTGTCTCCTCTTGTCCTTCCCCACAGTTCCAGAACCTCATCCATTCAGGTCCACTCATGTGCCAGCTCTCCTTGGCAACATCCTTTGCAAATCTCAAACCCTTCCCAGCTTTTCCATACTTTCCTTTTACTTTCCATACCAGCCTTAATTTTCCTCACCCTTGTTAGACCGTGTCTGCAGAATTTTGTTCAGGCTCAAGAATCTCATTTTAGGAGGGACAATGGCATACTGCCTGCCTTGATGTCCTGCTCTAAGCCCTCGGCATACTAGGAAGATGACCCTGTAATATCATATGCTTGGCTAGAGATGCACAAGACCTGCCAGTTCCTACAAACCTTGCAAGGCTTTGGTTGTACACTTGGTTATGAACCATTTGTCAGTGGTCCAAGGGCTAGAAGAAATAAGGCTGCAGCAGCTCGTCCCCAGGAGATCGTCCTTATGCAACTCATGAAGTCTGAGGACTACTACTAGTAGCTAATAGCACTTCTTTAGTGCCTTAAGGTTTAGAAAGAGCTATGTTTTCTTTCATTTGATTTCTGTAATAAACCTATAAAGTAGGTTCTATTAGTATTCCCATTTTACAGAAGAGGAAACTGAGGCAGATAGAAATTTTTAAGAACCTTGCTAGGGTCACATAGCTAGTAAATATCTGAGGTAGGATTTGAACTCAGGTCTTCCTGAGCATCCAACACTCTAGCCACTGTGCCACCTACCTGTCTATACCATGGAGCATGCTGAGATCTGCATCAGGCTGAGGGAACACATGCTGACAAAGTCAAAAATCCCTAGAAACACTCAAACATAAATGTTCTGTTAAGGGAAGAGGAAAAGCTGATAGAAGAGATGGAATTTTGACATGAGGAACGATGGGGCAAAGTTAATATGGCAAAAGGAATATATGTACATGGTTAGGTGGTGCTGTGACGAGACTTGAAGTCAAGGAGATTTGAGTACTCATATTGGATCTGGCACTTATTAGCCATGTAACTGTGGGCAAATTAGCCGACATCTCTCATCACCTTCCTCACTAATATATGGGGGAAAGAAATTCACCTGCTTAACAGAGTGCCTGGAAAGATCCATTGAGATAAGATGGGTAAATGCTATGCAAACGTTACAGTGCTATGTTTATATTGATAATTATTATTTTACTCTGTTAAAACAGATATAAAGACCAAAGGCATGTTTGCCACAGTTGTGTGGTTGTTCTAGAGCTGGAAGGGACCCCAGAAGTCACCTAGTAAACAAAAGGGAGAGAGAGAGAAGAGAAGAGAAGAGAAGAGAAGAGAAGAGAAGAAAAGAAAAGAAAAGAGAAGAGAAGAGAGGAGGAAAGGAGAGGGGAGGGGAGGGGAGAGGAGAGGAGAGGAGAAAGAAGTTAATAAGTTAATAAGCACTCGTTAACCACTTCTATTTGCCAGGCACTGAGTAAATTAAAAGGATATAAGGAAAAAGTGAACATGGCCTTTGCCTTCAAGAAGTTTACATTCTAATTGAAAAGACATCATATCAATAATTAGGCATATCCAAGATAGCAGAAAGGCAATGAACAATTTTGTATCTTACCCACAGTCACAGAGGCTGTAAACATCAGAGCAAGGAGCAAAACCCAAGGCTTCCCAATCCACTATCCCACACCATTATTTCAAATGAGCCAGGGTTTCCCTAAAGATGGCGAGACCTTCCTGAGGCTCATAATGACAGCTGATCCTGCCCTGACTGCATTAAACCCTGAACTCTGCCAGGCTTCCTCAAAGAGACTGACCCAACAACTCTCAGAGGAAATAAATCAATGTTTGAAAAGTGCCCAGGAAGAAAATGTCCAGGTTAGATTGCATTAAGGAATTGCTCGGTGATTTCAAAGACCCCAAGATGGCCTATCCACCCCCCCCCAAAAAAAAATCAATCTTTGTAAAAGTGTTTCTCTTCTGGGAATGAGCGATGGCTCCCCATCTTGAATAACTATAGATTTTGGCGACTTTAAAGAGGAGCGACCCCTAGAAGCAATGGAGGGGTCCAAGGTGGGCATCATTTGGCTGCGGTGTTTGACCAGCAAAGACTGGCACATAAGCAGTGACTCAAGAGCCAGAAGATACATGATCAAGAAGGGAGGCAGGTGGGAATCTGTAGGAAAAGCGAAGAATGGCAGATGGACAGGCTGATGATGGACACTTCTTAAGTACCAGAAGCAAGAAAGCACACATCCAAGCCCTCACATTTATAGAGAACATTAAGGTTTGCTACGTGCTTCCCACACATGGTCTCTTCGGGTTGTTACAGCAGCCTCCTGAGGAATGCTGTCACTGATCTCCTTTTACAGGTGAGGAAGCCGTGGCTGAAGCCAAGTCATCGTCTCAAGACTCTGAATCCAGTGTTCTCACCATTACTTCAAGCTGTCTCCGTGTCTTTTATGAAGAAGGCGGCCCAAATAAACCCAGTTTCTCACAAAATACTATATGTATTATAATGTCCATTTTACAGATGAGAACATAGAAAATGAGACAGGCTAAGGGGCTAAACTAGGGTTAAGGGTCCCCCAACCAGTAGGTCTCACAGGCAGGAATCAAACTCAGATCTTCCCGATTCTCAATCCAATGCTACATGCACTAGTGGTCAGAGAGGAGCTTTTTTAAAAAGGCTTGTTGAAACTGAAAGTAAATGGAAGGAAGACAAAGAGGATGAGGCCCTCGGTGGGTCACCGGCTCCTCTTGCCCCTCCCACAAATCTCTCATGGCCCTCCTCACGGTCCCCCAGGGCCAATGTCCTTTTCCCAGAGATCAGGCATCTGTGACAGAACATCCTCTCGCCCAGCGACCCTTTTTCCCCCATGATGCTTTTGCCCACTCTCTGATGGCCAGTTCCCAGCTTCCCTCCACCTCTTCTCCTCTTTGGCTTTGTGGTCATCTATTTTTTGTCCAGTCAATAACTTTGTTCAATATCCAATTTATCTTTGGGCTTGAAATTCTGCCAAATGGGAGGGGGAAACAATTACTTGGCGATTTGAAGCCAGTCCATCCGTCTTCCCCGGTGAGAGTCAGGTTTTCCTTGCTGGCAAGCTTTATAAAAATAAAGTGGAATTAAATTCGGGGACAGCAGCCTGGCCTGACATCTTAAAAAATAAGCCCAATAAACCCATTCATCCCAGGGCACTGTTTAGACACAATACAGAACAAACACCTCTGACATCGCGAGTCCGGGTTACAACATCTCGGACACCGCAGGAGAGGACTTAGTGCTTCCATAGATCTAAGGCGATCCCAGATCCATTGGTTTAGGGCCCGGAGGGAGCCTTAGAGATGACCTGGTGCCATTCCTGCCCCCCAGAATCCACTGCATCTTACAAGGCAGGAAAGTGAGGCTCAGAAAGAAACGTGGCTCCCCCAAGCTCACACAACTAGGAGGGATTTGAGAAAGGATTTGAACCCGGCGTTCTGATCCCAAACCCACCGCCCTTTCCACTACGACTGTACTGTGTACAGAAGAAGGTCTGCCAAACACCAGCATGAGCATAATCGTACTGGCTAGCGCTTAAATAGCGCCTGAAGGCTTGCAGGGCATCATATATGTTATCTCATTCTGTCCCCACAACAGCTTTATGGAGCAGGTGCTGTTACTATCCCCCTTTTTCAGATGAGTAAACTGAGAAGTTGAATGATTTGCCCAGGGTCTCATGGCTAGTAACTGTTTGAGGCAGGATTTGAACTCGGGTCTTCCTGACATTAAGCCCAAATCCAACACTCTGCCTCCTAGCACGTAACACTACAGGCATTGTTATCCTATTTCACTGATTAGGAAATTGAGGTTCATAGAAGTTAAGGAACTCGCCTAGTGTTGGTTGTAGGATCTGAACTCAGGGCTTCCTGATTTTAAGCTAGCATTCAATTGCCATACAATAAGTTCTCTGTTTATCTAGTCACTATTAATGAGATCACCTATCTATAGGCAGTTCTTTGCTAGCTCACTACTATTGGCTTAAGGCCCTAAATTTTGAAAAATAATTAATATGCCCAATCATTTGATCCTCATATCATGAGGCAGGTGATATTATTACTCCCATCTTACAGGTAAGGAAACTGAGACTGAGGAAGACGTACTAGCCATAGATGCTTACCATTTTCATGGAGTATTGCTGAAAGGGGTCCAAAATGGAAGAAGAATTCCTTATGGAACCCTCTCTTAGATAGTCCCTCTCGGACTTAGGAGAAAGAACACTATCCACATCCAGAGAAAGAACCGTGGGAGTAGAAACACAGAAGAAAAAAACAGGATCGATCACATAGTTTGATGGGGATATGGCTGGGGATGCAGACTCTAAACGAGCGCCCTAATGCAAATATTAATAATGTGGAAATGGGTCTTGATCAGTGACACATGTAAAACCCAGTGGAATTGCTCATTGGCTAGGGGAGGGGGGCTACGAGGAGGGGAGGGAAAGAACACAATTCACGGAACCTTAGAAAAATATTCTAAAATAATTAAATAAATAGGTGAGCTTTGAAATCAAATAAATAAATAAATTGTCCCTCTCACAGAAACACTGTTAAATAGGCCAGTGTGGCTGGTTTGTAGAGTTTGGAGGTGGGGAACTAAGAGATAAGAAGGTGTCAGATTATTGAAGACCTTAAAAACCAATAGAGAAGTTACTCTTTACTGCTGGGTTCAATAAGGAGTCGGGGGTGTTTGTGACATGATCTTTAGGGAGGTCAGCTTGGGATCTGAGTGGAGAAGAGAAATCAAAAGCAATCGCCATGGTCCAGTGGAGGTGAAGAAGTCTGCACCAATATGGTGGCCATGTCAGGAGAGAGAAGGGAACATACAGGAGAGATTTTTCAAAGGCATAATCAACGGGACTTGGCAACTGAGTCGCGACGGCAAACGAGAGCAGAGTCGAGGATGACGCTTGGACTTCAAGCCTGATCCATTGGAAGGCTATCCATGGAAATGAGCAAGTCTGGAAGAAGGGAGGCTTTGGGGGAAAGACGATGAGTTCCATTTTGGTTATGTTGACCTTAACGTGTCCATTAGGTAGTTGGACGCACCTGACTAGAGGTCAGGAGAGAGTTTAGGGCTCGATAAGGAGACGAGAATCATCTGCATCTTCTATAAAATGAGAGAATCTAATGTGATTCCCTCGCTGGAAATCAGAAGATTGGATGACCCCTCTGGCTGATGGTGACCTCCTCCCCACGTCCTCACAAAGTAGTTTTTCTCTCTAGACAATCCAATCCGACATGCATTCATTAAGCACCTCCCATAGGCAAGGCATGGAGGATACAAAGAAGAAGGAAAAATAGTTTATTATCTTAAGTCTATTGGGGGGGGGGGGAGAAAGTATTAGGATGATTAATAATAGCACTGGAAGGTTTGCAAAGTACTTTATATAGTAGCTGATTTGATCCTCACAACATGCCTGGGAAAGAGGGACGATTGTTATTTCCATTTCACAAGTGAGAGAATTGAAGCAAACAGAGATTAAAGGACTTGCCCAGAGCCACAGAGCTAGGAAGCGGCTAAGGCTGAGTTTGAACTCGGGTCTTTGGGACTCTAGGACCAGTATTCTAGCCACCCAGCTATCTTGAGAATATATGCAGAGAATGTGAAGAGGGTGGAAGCAATGACAACTAGCACTCAAATAGAGAGACCGTGTGATGTGTCTTAGAACTCTCAGCTTCCGCGTCTATGTCTCTTTTCCACTCTGACCCTCCATTGCGAACCCAGTGAGAAAGGGACCAGATTTGCCCCAAACCTTGTATCTTCCTCAGTACTCAATGAAGGCCTCCACACATAAGGGTTTTAATGTTTGTGGAATAAAAGAAGGAAGGAAGGAAGGAAGGAAGGAAGGAAGGAAGGAAGGAAGGAAGGAAGGAAGGAAGGAAGGAAGGAAGGGAGGGAGGGAGGAAGGAAGGAACGAAGGAAGGAAGGAAGGAAGGAAGGGAGGGAGGGAGGAATAAAAGGATATGTCATGGTCTAAATCTTAAAGTACTATATAAATGTTTGGAGGAATCTTTATTATTTCCTACTCTAGAGGGCTGCTGTGAGGATCAAAGGAGATAATGTTTCTAAAGCTGCAGGCAAGGTCCAAATAGGAGCTACTTAAGGGACATAAATTATTGAGGGAAGTTGATAGAAAGCTCTGTGCTCGGGAAGGGGACTCATCTCTGTACCCGTGTTAAAAGCCCATAGTTCATGCTGCCACCAAAAGGTGTCTGAAACCCTCCACCACTCGCTAAGCATCCCTCATGACCGCTTTCCTAATATCTTTCCTCCCCAGCATCAGCGAGGGAACAAGCAGGTGCTAATAGCTTCTGTGGACTCCCAGGCCTGCCACCGCCTGCCAAATTAACTCTCCCCGGCCCTGGCTGTGACTTTCATCTTGTTTCTTCTTCCTGGTGTCGCAGCGTCCCAGTTAATGACCAGCAATAAATCCAAAGACCTGAAGGCAACGAGCAACAGCCCCACAGCTCTGTTTCCTAGGAAGGGGCTCCAGCGGTCGAGGCTTACAGATACGCATCCGCATGAAAGCTGTTCTTCTTTGAAGCCACCAGGGCTGCCTTCTCTATCTTCCCTCCCTGAGGGATGTCTATTGTTCCTCTATTCATCAGTACAGACCCTTCTATTTCCCTACAAACTGTGTAAGGGATGTCAAAGAGATGGGGCAATGGACAAAGTATTGGCAGTCATCGGGAGCCCGATGAGTCTTGGCTCTCCTTCCTAATCACCTTGGGCCAGTGGTTTCTAAACCCTGGGCCTCAGTTTCCTCTTGTGTTTAATCAAAGGAGTGCAGCAGCCATCCAGTTTAGGCTGTCCACCAGTCCTGCACTTCCACTCTGGAGCTGGAAGATGACTTGGTGGCAAACTCATCTGTGCTCGGGGCTGGAGACAGCATCCCCTTCCCCACACAGCAGACAAGTGGCCAGCAGCTTTGCTCCAGTGAGAAGGAGCCCATAACAGCTGACCCAAGGCAGCTCGAACTGGCGGTAAAACTGCTCTTCTCCGGGCTGAAAAAAGCCGCTTCCTTCCTCTGGCCTAGACTCCAAGCCCTTCTCCGTCAAGTGGTCTCCTCTGGACACTCTTCCGGGGCCGTCCCGTCTAGCTACGAATCAGACAGCTATGCCCCGGGCCTTTGATACTAGATTATAAGATCCTTGAAGGCAAAACAGTGACTCGTTTGGACTTTCTTTGTATCCCCAGGGATGAGCACAGGCCCGGTACATAGTAGGTGCCTACCATATGCTTGTTGACCTGGGAAATACTGATTCTCATTTCTCTCCCTTTAAAATCATTATCTATGTTAACTTACTTTGACTTCATAACAGCCCTGTGAGGTAGATGTTATTATCCCATTTTACAGAAGAAGAAATTGAGCCTCGGAGTTGGGTTGCCTTTCCCAGGGAGACCTAGTAACCCTCAGAGGCAGAATTCAAACCCTGCTCTCCCTGGCTTTATCCAAGTAATGGAGAGGAATGCTGAGCTGAACACATCCCCAAGCCCCTCCAAGGAGACATGGAACCATTCATGATTCCTCTTTGGGCCCTTCCTTTCAAGCCTTTCTGAATCTAGCTGCTCGACAGAGAAAGCTCACTGGTGCCTGTGGACCTGGGATCAAATCCTGCCTCTGATTCTTTTCCAACCGAATGACCTCAGGCAAGTCAATTGTCTATCCTGGGCC